>NC_064291.1:52937596-52966693 GCF_019186545.1 Solanum stenotomum
AATCGAAGTGGTCACTACATTATTGACAAGAAACCATGCATGTTCATCCCCTCCCCGTAAAATTGAAAATAGTTCCACCCCTCCAGGATAAGCCTGGGTCGGTCCGTCCGGTTTCGGCCCATTAAGGCCGGCCCGGAAAGTCTTGAATCAACACCCGACCCACATATTTAGTATATATTAGAAGTATGTATATAATATAATGTAAATATTCTATTATATGTAGTATATTTAGTATATATAAAATATAATGCAAGTACTTTATTATATAAATAGTAAGTTGTGTGTGTTTTTAGCTATATTATAAGTATATAGATAAATAAATAATAAGATGAGGTGTTCAAGTGAAATCTACGGACAACTTTAAGTGGCTACAGATGACTTAAGCCTAGATAGTTTAGCCCCATAAAATTGCTTATTGGGTCACGGACAAGTTTTTCAGTGGATTTATTGTTGTTAGACCTATACCAGCCTGGCCCATTAGTGGAGAACCCGATCCAGCCCAATCTAGTATATCAAGATTATTTGTTTTTATGGGTCGGGCTGGCTCTGTCTGACCTAGTTAACAGGTTTACCCCTCCTTCACTGAAAATACGATTCTTGTTGAAATTATTTTGTTAAAGAGACATAGACCACAGTAAAGTGTCACCTGGAGAGAGTAGAAAACAAAGGAAATACACAACAGGGGAAACAAGATTTGTAGCTTATCAGAAAAGAAAACAAATTTATGTTTACATATAACATAATAAAAAGGTAGTACAATAATATTGTCACTCGATGGCAGGCATGGACATACATGCAACTTAATATTACTACAACAACAATTGAAATCTCGAAACAACCTGAACTATAATGATGCTACTTATTAAGTAAAACACACACACATACGTAAGATCGGGGTCTTTCTAATTATTTTTTTTGCAGTTGAAGCTGCTATTTGGGTCCATTTCATAAAATAGAAACACTATTTCATATGTATTTTGAGAAATAAGACCGTCCTTTTTTTCGATTGAAGAGTCGGACTCCCTGGAAAAATAGCATCTCGTAGTTTTGATCACCTGCAGAGATTTTTAGGCAAAATTTGGCATAAAAATAGGAAGAGTAAACCTCTGTTCGAAACCCATATTCATCCTCCTCCTTAGATAGTTCCAAACAGTAATTTCACTCTGAAAATACTCTTCTTCTTCTTCGAATTTTTGCATGATTTTCTTGAAAACCCAAAATAACATTTCGCCTCCGAAAAGCAGAAAACAGAGGGAAAACACAACATGGGAAACAGGGTACGTGAAGAGAAGAGAAGCGGTGGAAGCCACAAAGAGAGAAGTAAAGAAAATCATAACATTGTGTATGAGGTCGGAGAATTTCCTATAAATACGATGATGAGAAAATCTCTGCTTAATACAGTATATTAAAAAGAATAGGAAGAAAGAAGTGACTGAAAGTCTCATTGTTTTGGGATGGGTGGTAAAAGGATTAGTGCCTTGATATTTTATCTGTATAAAGGTGAGGAAAATGGCGAAGAACAATGCAAGAATTGTGATGGGAATACTCTGTTCCTGTATGAAAATAGAATTGAAAAAGTTCCTCCATGCCCGGAGGACAATTCTTACATTATAAGCCATTATTATTTGAAGAAGAAGCTAAGGGCAGGGCAAA
The DNA here is from genome assembly GCF_019186545.1 of Solanum stenotomum. NCBI lineage: Eukaryota > Viridiplantae > Streptophyta > Magnoliopsida > Solanales > Solanaceae > Solanum > Solanum stenotomum. The sequence continues at coordinate 52,939,250 of NC_064291.1, forward strand.
TATAGAAGGGTTGATCAAGATGATGAAGGAAGAGAAAGGGTAAACCCTTTTATATAGTGGAGAGTAATCAAGATGTGCTTTTAGTGGGTGACTTGAATAAAAATAATCAATTAAATTACGAGTTATTTTGAACATGAAAAAACATTCTAAAATAAAAATAAAAATTAAACTACAAAGTAAATGCAAAAAGTTTGATTATCATAAAGAGAAACACACTACTACTAACAAAGAGAACCAAACAAAATATTTATAATAATTTTTTTAGTTTTAAAGAAGGTTATATATATAAATAAAATCATTACAGACCATTTATTAATAAAATAATAAAATGAAAAAATTTATCCTAAAAAATGAATGTATGGTCTTTTATAAACAAAACACAAAAAATAATTTATCATTAACACAAAATTTAATTTTACGAATTTTTTATTTTTAGTTTGACAATGACTATCTTCAATGTCTTTAAGCTGAAAAACTAATTTTAATTGCGAAGGTTTACAAACATGTTGTAAGATGTGCTTTTAGTGGAGAGTAATCTAGATGTGCTTTTAGTGTGTGACTTGAATAAAAATAATCAATTAAATTACGAGTTATTTTTAGTTTTCACAACGTACGAACATGCAAAGTTTCTAGTTTCCATTGTGACGTATGAATCTTAATTTTTTCAACTTTTAATCGACAAAGTTTGACGTATAGCACGATTAATATCTAGAATCAATTTCATTTTTTCTAGTTTCCATTGTGACGTATGAAGTTTTCATTTTTTTATTAGAATGTTTTTTACTTTATTTAAAAATTAGTATTTGTTCATGAAAATTTAAAAATTCATTTTTCACTTTTTTCATTCGTGTTGAAGTAATTCTTGAATAAATTAGAAAATGAAAATAATCCCGATGGTTCATTTCAAAGTTTACAATTGAGAAAATCTGATAGAAAATTGCAAAGAACCACCAAAAATTCATGTTGATTTCTTAACAAGTAGTTTTTAGGTTAGCCGCAATCAGGGGCAGGTAGGGATTCAGATGAATTCAATAGTCGTTCCATATATATATGTATATATATATATATATATATAGTTTTGATTTAATACAAAAAACAATAAAATATTAGAAGTTACAATTTACAAATATTAGTGGAGTTAGTATTTTAAAATTAAAATTAAAATGCAAGACAATATTTATATAAAAAAAGACTTGAATAAAGCCTTTAAATTTATTCAATAAAATCTAATTGCAACTTAGAACTTAGAAGTCACAATTTGCAAATATTAGTGGAGTAACTAATCTACGCAGCCACCTTCTAGGAAGGGTTTTGTTTCAATAAGTTCTCATATGTAAAACTAATATTTGTTACAAATATTAGATGAGTAACTAATTTACGCAGCCACCTTCTAGGAAGGGTTCTGTTTCAATTAGTTCTCGGATGTAATCTAATATGTGTATTCTCCTTTAAAATTTAATTCTAATTGTCGCATCATATCGTCGGTAACATCCTCCGGTGTTGGCAAACTTGCTAGAAACTCTTGTGACTCTAATTCATCATCACTAGATTCAATTACCGCATTAATTCAAGCTTCTTGTTTGGAACTTAACTTTGGCAAATTATAATTCCTCCTCTCGGCGTTGACCCAGTCTCTAAATAAATTTGATGTTTCCAAACGTTCTTCCGCCAATGAATGCCTATGATCGCCAAGTTGAAATCTTGCCGCACTAAAAGCAGCCTCTGATGCAACTGATGAAGCTTGAATAGATAGAACATCACGAACCATTTTGCTCAAAATTGGAAATGCAACGCTCCGCCTCCTCCACCATGCTAATAAGTCTTCATTGCCATCTATGTCATCCACTGTTTCTAAAGATTGATTAAGACATTCTTCAAAATCATCACGGTTAGTAGAATTAAGACCAAGAAAACCTCGCATATAACTTGAAATTCGAGCTTTACTCGGAGGATTAGAAGTTTGACCAACTTCTCCTTGAGTATTTCCTGTAGTTCTATATTTTTCATACAAAATTTTTGCTTGTACTTTTATGCTAGACTTACACATTTCACAAGTTGGAATTTTTTCCGGTAAAATTTCTAAAGTATTATAAAAAGTGTCAACAAGTCCCTGCACACCTTGTAATTTATAGTGAGGATGAAGTAAAGTAGCAATTAAAAAAAATTAAGGAATAGGAAAAAAATATTTTAAATATTTTTCAATCATACCTTCAATTGCAACTCTAAATTTTTCAATTTTTTTGTATTTAGAAAATTGAATTGAAATAGCACAAATATTTATTAATATTGATGAAATAGTAGGATAATAAATTCCAGAAAACATGGTTGTAGCGTCGTAAAAAAGTCCTAAAAATTCTAATAGTTCATTAGTTTCTTCCAATCTTCTTCACAAATTCTCTCTAATGGGTCAGCATTATGAACATTAAACACCATTTGTATGGGTCCTTTATATTCGTAAGCAACTGAAAATATTTCGTAAAAAGAATTTCATCTTGTTTTAATGTCTTGAAATTTTTCTTCGTGGCAAATCACATAGTACACAACGCTCATTAAATTCCCTAATTCTAGCAGGTCTATGAGCATAAAAAATCCAGGCAACAACATATTCAATTTTCATACAACCACATTTAAATAATGACATACCGTTTTGTACAACTAAATTTAATACATGTGCAACACATCTAACATGAAAAGAATTATCATCAATTGGACATAATCTAGTTTTTAACATACTAGTAGCATTTGTATTATTAGATGCATTATCTAATGCGACATACATTACTTTATCTATAAGCATGTAATAATCTAGAACACTCAAAATATTTGAAGCTAAATATGCACCAGTTTCTTTCTCTACGCATTCTTTATAACTTAAGATTTTTTTTTGCAAATTCCAGTTACTATCAATTCAATGTGCTGTAACAGTTAAATAATCACGTCCATTAACACTACGACCCATGCCCGAAGTTATAGACACTCTACAATCTAATATACTAAATATACAACGAAGATATTGACAATGTTTATCATGATATACAAAAACATCAAATTTAACAATATTTCTTGAAAAACCTCTATAAGTAGGATTATAAGTTTGTTGAATATATTCAATAAAATCGGGATGTGAAGGAAAACTATAAGGCAAACCACAAATAGAAACCATTTTAGCTAAATTTTTGGGATCTCTTTCCTTATTATATTTACGTTGTGTTAGTGGACCACTGGGGTTAGAAGGATCTAATGTTCCTTGAACCATTTTAGAAGCCCCTACCGATTCATTAATATTAATATCAAAATCATTAACTGAAATTCCTTTTTTTCTATCGGCTAATACTTTAGCTTCTTTATATTGAATCAGCACACAAGATAACAAATGTCTATTTAAGCCTCCCGTCCCACCTTGACCTCCACCTTGTTTATGTTTAAAAGGTTGCTTACACTTACTACAAATAGCAATAGAGTTTTTTTTTTTATCTAAAGTCATAAATTGCCACACAACAGAAGTTTTAGGGCGCTGATACTTCGCCTTCTCCCTTGTAGGAGGTATAAGGGGTGGGCGTCCACAATTTTGCTCCGTTGAATTTGTAGTTTCATTTGGAACTTCTATCACCAGACTAGTAGGTGTATCTTCTAATCCCTCTTCTCCCGAACCAACTTCTACTTCTTCACCTGAGTTTTCATCAAGATAAGAATTAATATTACCATAAAATTCTTGTAAAATTTCATGATCGAGTTGAACATTTGAATCAATATCATAAGAAGTATCATCAACATAAGTAGAATCATTTGTATTAAATCTAACTCTAGACATTGATTTAGAAGAAGTACCACCACATTTACTCTTATTTTTTTCCTTACTATTTTTTTTATTAAAATTAAATAATTTACTAATGCTGGCCACTTGGTTCTTTCTCTTTTCCTTTACCGGTATCTTTTTTGCTAGAACTCATATTTAATTATATGTAAAGTGTAATATAAAATAATAATAACACAAAAATTAATGACGAAAAATAAAATATAAATATTATGAAACGAATGTACCAAACGCCTGCGTTAATAGCAGACGTTAGAACCGATTCTTGAAACTTGTAGTTTGTTGTAACTTGTAATTTGGAACTCCAATACTTGATAGCAAATATGAGAATTATATATATTATGATATAATATGAAAATTTAGAATTGAAATATATGTATTATGATATAATATGAGACTTAAATGGAATAAAAAATTGAGACTTAAGATTGAGAGGATATAGAAAATAGATGAGAGAATAGATGATTTTGTAAGAAATAATAAGGAACGATAGAGGGGTATTTATAATATTAAAAATGGGTTAAAGTGTATTTATGATAACTTGAGGGTTTAAATTAGAGTATTAAAAGTGGGGGGTAGTAGGGGGTGTTGGGGAAGTGAAAAGGGTGAATAAATCCGTTGGGGGGCCCACTAGCCGTTGCCCCAACGTCCCCCAACGGATATAATTTTTATGTTTTAAAAAAATAATTAATAGGGGATCCCCTGAAACCGGCCGGTTCAGCCGGGCCGGAACCGGGACCAAAGGGTGAACCGGCCCCTTACTGGTCCCCTATCCCCGAAGTGCCCCATCCCGCGAGAATTGATGGGATCGGGTCCGGCGAGCCGGTTCTCGAACCGGTCGCGGGTCGGGGCGGGCCGACCGAGACTCCTGCTCATAGGCGGAACCACTATTAAGAGTTTGGGGATTCTAAATTTTATTTTAGAAAAAGAAAGGGGGTTTGGAACTACAACTTTAGCTTGAAAAATATTTTCACGGTCTCTTCCTTACTACTGTATCAATCAATTTTGTTAGGGGTGCACAAGTTAATATACACATATAATTATTTAATTTTTTAGTACAAATACATGATCTATGGTAAAACTACTGGTTCGTCTGAACCCACGAACCCACACCTAGCTCCACCTTTGCGCACTCCTGCTCATTTTACTCATGACACGTCATTTAACGATGAACAAATAGCTTTATAATTTTTTAAGATATAAAGAACAAGTTTAATTGCTTTATTGATATAAAACAAAATAAAATGGCTTTGCTTTATAATTTCCTTTGGTGTAAGTATATACGTTCTTATATTATACTTGTCTATACGTAGTTGTATATATACAAAATTTCAATTGTTGTTGCTTCTATAACTTTTTATTTTTTATTTTTATATAATTATTTTAATATGAATATGAAGAATCTCAGATATTTGTATAAATTTTATTTGTATATATTAATTTGTATATAATTTTGTATTTGTATATTCATTTTTATACTATACTTATCTATATGTATTTGTGTCTATACAAAATTTCATTACTGTTGTTTGGTTCTATAATTTTTGTTTGTTTGTAAATACTATATACAATTATTTTCCTTTATATTATCACTCACAATACTTTAAGCGAATCCATTGTATAATTTTCAATATTTAGATACAACTGCTTAGACATTAAATCTTAATTAAATGCAATCACATATAGAACCTGCAAAGGATGAAAAGAGTCGTTTAATTTAAATTGTTTGCGTATCTTTCTCTTCATGTCATACCCAATATTTCCCAACACAAATTGTATCATGTGAACCCCCATAATTTTCAATTGGGAAATAATCTTCTTTGGAGGTTTAGATTGACTAATTGGACACACTTCCATATTCTAAAGTCGTTTTGTAATCCTTTTTTATTTGAGAGTGTAATGTAATTACAAAAAAGTTGATTTAAGTATGCAAACAACTATAACCGAAATACAAACAAGGTCCTATCTAGTATTTACTAGAGTTTTTTTTTTTTTTTTACTTTTATTTATTTTGAAATCAGATAAAATACTTATTTGTTAAATCAAAGATTCACCTTATTTAAAAGGGTTTGAATCAAGAAGCCTAAATACAACCTTACCATTTTCCATTAATTGTATTTGTCTATGTTACGATCCAGACCGTCATGATTGATACCCACATTAATTCTCCGGTGGGAGAATCATTACTACGACCCAACTAAACAATTTTAAGAAAACTAAAGTATTTAAAGATACAGAAGCAAGTTTAAATGATGGATAGAAACGGAGTTCCCATAAACTCCAAAAGTTTTAAATAAACAATTAAACAAACTATTGCGGAAGTCAACCCCTAGAACCTGAAGGTCATTCTACCAAAACTCTACTAATCAACAAGTCTAAGAAAAGGGGGTGCAACCCCGAACTAAACATACGAATAAATCTAACTATAGAGTCTGAATCCGAAAAGAATGGACTAAACAAAAGAGGATCCATGTCAGCCTAGAAGAACTGGCTCACCCTTAAATCCGATCTCGATCAGTAATCTCCTAACTAGGTTATGTCAGTAGTGGCCTGAGGATGCCCTGTACTCAACAAAGAAAGAGCAAGTGCAGTATCACTGTATCAGTACAGAAAATCACTGTGTACTAGTAGAATTGCGCGGTTATGAGCAACACAATATACACAAGCAATTACAACACAACAGCATACAAATACAGAATACTGCGGAAAAGAAAATGAAGAGAAGAGTGAGTATTGACCAAGTGACAAGCCACGGATCAAGAGGGTGGTGAGGGGTTCTGTCTATTTTATTTTTTTGATAAAAAAATTATTATATGGTATATATAAATTTTGAGCATTTTAATTATGAGATTAAATATTAATTTAATAGTTGAGGAGATTCTAAATTCAAATTCTGAAGCATTATATTTTTATTTTTCTAATTCACTGCACACAGTTGGGACAACAAAATTTGTACCTTCTCATAAAAGAAAGGCCAAACACATTTTATCCCCTTTTAACTTGTCCCTAAATTTCAATTTTCATATGTAAAAATTACACTAAATATGTTACTATGGTTGTTGGTTTATTTAAATTATTCAGGAATTAATGAGAAAGCCGATGTAATCGTGCTTTGAGAACGGTTGTGTTAAGCAAGCGAGTTGTAGAATATAAGATACACAGTGAGTAGAAAATGAAGGAAAAAGAAGAGATGACCAAATATAGCCCCATCCAATTTAGCATAGTTTGAGTAATTTTAACAAGCTGTTGAAATGTATTTGATCTAAGCATCGTAAGCAAAACAATAAATTAAGAAATTAATGACGACACATGATTTACATGTTTTTTTAGATTAGTAATATTTTAATCTTTAATTTTAACTAATACTAATAATGTATTTAAATTTTGTCAAGGTGGATTGTTTTGTTAATGTGGAGTGTGATGTGACAATTTTTCTAAATAAAAGAGAGTATATTACATACACTAGAAGTTTTGACCAAAATAAGCTATTTAAAAAACCAATTCACCAAACTAATACGCTTTTTAAATTTTTTACAAAAGTAGTATAAACGTACTTCATGGTAACGTTTTAGGTTATTTTTATTTTAAAAATTCAACGGACAAAAACTGACGGAACTGACGGCGTTAAATGAATAAACGTTACTGTGAGTAACGTTTTACGTGTAAAACGTTACTCACAATAACGTTTATTGAAAATCCAATCATGTCAACCCTGCAAATGCAGAATCAAATCCTGCAAATTTAAAATGTTACTCATAGAGAGATGTGTGTTTCTCAAACTAATAAGTGATAGTTTAGATATGAAACTCACGCTCTCAATGTTTAGTATGAAACTCAAAAAATGGAAATAGTTTACAAGTATCATTTTTATTAACAATAACAATTTTTAAAAAAATTGATAAAACAAAAACACATATATACCAATTTATTTCTAAACAAATGGTAAAATATGTCTTTGCAAATCTTTAATAAGTGAAAATAGTCACCTTTTCTTTATGAAAAATAAAATGAATCACCACATTATGCTTGATAACATGATGAAAAATATTATGGCTTTATTTCATATTTTATACTATACAATAATCAAGCAAACAACTTGATATATATAGCAAGCAAAGAGAACATCCAAGCTAATTTGCATGTCTATTGAGATAATAATTTACTGGCTCAAACAATGAAATCAACCAAAACTCATTTAACAAAGGGCCAACATGTACATGGTATATATTGTAGTAATTCAACATGGTGTTTTATTTAAAAATGAAAAAAACGATGGGTTTTTAAGAGTCGCCACTTAGTTTTTAAAGTGAAAATTAAGAAAATTATTTTTTCAAAAGATTAAAACAGTAAATCTAATGAAAATATTCAAGAGGGGTTCGGGGTTCATATTAGCATTTTGGAAAGAGTTTGAAAGCACCCGAAATGCCCGCTAACACACGATTATCCGATAATTAACTATTTGGCTAAACAGTTTTAAGATAATACACAAACTTGAATAAGAGAAAATAAAAATATGTTCTTAATTTTAAATATTTAATTCAAAATGGTTATCTTTTGGGGAGTTGAATTTTTGAAACCTTAAAATTATTTTTAACAAATAAACACATAATGACAATTAAGTAGATAGAGAAAGAAAATTTGGGCCCAAGTCTAGATATGTCCGCTTGAGCCAGCACTTGAGCCTATTTTTTCGTTTTGAGCCTTAAGCCCATTTGAATCACCTACACTTGTCTTAGTCTAATATAGAGAAAATGTCTTTCTTTTGGGCCTTAGGCCCAACTCTTCCACCCGTCTTAAACTCTAACAAAATAATAATAGGTAAGTGAGCATAGGCCCAATAACAACAAAATACAATTTCTGGAATGAGCAACTTACAAAAATGACTATATTTATAGGGTTATTGAAGTTCAATAGCTATAAGTATGTTATTTATAAAAAATAACTACAATTTATATCTTTTTCTAGCTGTATTTCTTTATATGTTTTTATTTTTCCATTTATACACTAATACAGTTTTAATTACAATGAACTAAATAAGGAACATGTATTAATTGTGTAGCATATAAATACATTGAATTCAAATTGGTATATCTATTTATAAGACTTAAAGTATTAATATATCAAGAATACAAGTATTTATAAAAACGTAATGTATTAATATATCAAACAAGGTAAAGTATGGCAATTAACATATGAACACGACAATTTGAAAAATGAATACAGTGTTGTTATTCAAAAAATGAATACAATATAGTATATATATATGAATACATTGTTGTTAAACAAAAGAATTTGAAAAATGAATACATTGTTGTTATTCAAAAAATGAATACAATATAGTATATATATGAATACACTGTTGTTAAACAAAAGATGGACACATTGGACAACATAGAAACAAGAAAAATGGAAAATAATAGAATGTGTAGGTATCTAAAAGTGTGTAAGTATTCGCTTGTATAAAAATTGATAAATACAACAAACGTCAATCTCTTTTGGTCAAGTTTTTTCTGTAATACTTGAGGTTTGGTGTTAACTCATGTATTTGTTTATAAAAATATAGTATTAATGTATTCAATTATACTTGTATTGCCTAATCAATCTTTTAAATTGGATAGATTACTTATGTGTCCAGATATATTTGTATGCACAAATCACCATTTCAACTTGTGTTACTATTACAATACAAGTATCTATATATATAAATATTCTACTATATACAAATTTGACAATCACACAAACCTCAATCTCCTTTTGCTCATGTTCTTCCTTTACTACTTTTTTTTTGTATAACTATAACCATTGTAATGGAGAAAACAAAACAATTCTTCAATCGAACCCCTATAAAAATAGATGAAAATGTAGATGGATACAAATATAATATTCATAAAAAAGAGAGAAAAAATCAATTATGTAAAAGATACTTGATGAATTCAAATCACAATCACACAAACCTCAATCTCTTTTTGCTCATGCTCTTCCTTCACCACTTTTTTTATAACTATAACCATTGCAATGGAGAAAACAAAATAATTCTTCAATCGAACCCCTATAAAAATAGATGAAAATATAGATGGTTACAAATATAATCTTCATAAAAAGAGAAATAAAAATCAATTCAAACATACTTGATGAATTCAAATCACAAAAATTGCTCCTAGAATCATCAAAAAAATCATAAATTGGAAGGAATATGGTAGGAAAATTTGAGAATATGTGATATAGTAATATTGATGAAAGAGAAAGTATATATTAATGAGGATAAAAATGAAAAACTGATCACATAAAATGTGCCTAGACATAATTAGTTATCCTTGTAATAATAATTTTTCTATTTAATATTTAATAACTTTCCTATTATTTGTATATAATTAACTTTGCTATTTATTGTGTAGTTATATCCATATAACATTAAAAAAAAAACTATAGCTATTTATTTTAAATATATATTGATGTTTGCCATATTTTGTAGTTTTTCCTTCTGGAGAATTTGGGGGCTTCTTTGGCCCATTTCTGCTGCAATATACAGTGTATACAACATCTGTATATCGGCTGTATCACGCCTTATATTCTTGATATTGGCGTCCAGAACCTGCAAATCAGTGTATACAAACGTATATAATACATTTTTGGACTCTTGTACACCTGCATCTCCGTTTTCAACCTGTATTTCGACACTTTGACCCGTATATCAATGTATACTGTTGTATACAATATGTATACAACCCATTTTGAACGTTTTGGAGACTTGTGTTTCAATTTTCAGCCTGCATTTGCTTCCAAGGACCTGCCCATCGATTCTTCATGTTTGGTCGACTCAATAAAGGGATTTGTTGGGTTTTGAACCAACTCGAGATGCAAGAGGAAAGGAGGAGTCCAATGGACTCGAATCGAGGGAGTTCATGCAAAACAAAAATGATAAGAATTAGAATGGCAAATTAATGAACATGATTAAATAACCAAGAACCATTGAAACACAAGGGGTGCCAATAAATTTAAAGCAAGTTGCGGTGACAATATTGCAAAGATGTCACATGTTAGCAATACATAAACAAGGAAACAAACACACTGCCACTCATATTTGTGAAAATAGAATCACTGCCAGAAGACAAACCTTAGCACAATAACTTTAATTATCCTAGATTAGCATCCATAACTAGACATTACAATTTCAAAGATGGGAAATTGGCCAGTGAACATTACAATCAAGCATGTACTAATTTAAAGAAAGAAAAAAAAACAAATAACACCAAACTTGAAATCTCATGGAATTCAACATAGTATCACACAATCACTTGTTAAAAAAAATAAATGCAACTACTTAGTATTAAATCATAAAACTGTACTCCAGTGAGTTCAACCAACTTGTATGAATGCTGGAGTTTACAAGGTCTTCTAGGAGATATTACAAAAGATAAGTAAATTCAAAGTTTAAACTCAAAACACAATAACTTTCATATTCTTCATAGAAGCTTTCATATAACTAACAGACTCAACTTTTAAAAGTAATCGCTCAAATCAAAGCAAATACAACAGACAAGTGGTATCTCAGTATCGAATCACTTGAATTACGTCACAGGCTAATATAAAAGAATTTGATATCACACTACGGATAAATCGATAAAAGGAGATTTGTTGTATTCCAGAACCAAAATGCCAAGATTTGAGCATACTAGAGCTACATAATGGCAACGTATGCGAAGAGAATATTAAAAGAACGAACCAAATATTGAAAATTTCATTACAGCATTCAAAGAGAAAATAATCACAATTCTAAGCTGAAACAGAAAATAAAAGAACAATTTGAGTAAATAACAAAAAAGGTGGAGGGAATTACCCCTTTAGGAGCAGCGACAAGCTTGAAAGGATGCTTCCACCACCAATCCCGAAAAATTTTGACGGAAAACTTGGATTCCAAAATAGGTGACCCAGAAACTTTGGAAATATGAACCCTATTGACCTAAAAATCTACCTCTGTTTTCCTTGTATATATTTTGTAAATTTCCGCTCATTACTTATATTTTTTCTCCTTGTTCAATATTTCTCCTTCACTTTTTTTTTTCCAACCCCAAACAAATAAGAAGAAGGGTATTTATAGGGAAGAACTAGGTTGAAATTGGGGGGAAAACGGGAGAATTGGGACGAATTTTTTGAATTCGAAATTCAAAAAATCTCTTGAAAGAAGGTCGACCAGCTCGATTTTGTACCATTCTCAACGGATTAAGAATGGTATCCGTTCGATTTCTGAACAAAGGACGAATGAGCAACAAGATCTTCATACTTGGAAGATTCTTCGTACGAAGGATAAGGGAGAGGGAGAGACGACGCGCACTGGATTGTGCTCGCTGGACTCGGGTTCGCGCCTGGCTGCTGTTGGATTGGGCTTCGATTTTTGCTGGAGTTTGCGTTGAACTGCTGGAGAAGAAGAACGAAGAGTATAGGGGTGGGGTCGCGTACTGTTGTGCGTTGCCAACCCATACGTATGTACTGGGTATTGTATGTTGGTGGGTTGGGATGCTGATAGAATTGGTGAAAGGATGGGCTGCTGGAAATTTGTTGAGGTATTAAGCCGGTTGGGTCTAAAAATTGGAAGAAAAAATGGATTTTGGGAGTTGGCAAAATGTAGCTGAAATTACAATTACAAAAATGGCCAAATGAATTTCGATTGTAGCCAACCAAAATTAAGAACTTAGTCGAATTGATTAAATTAGTAAATTCGACTAATAATTCAATAGGACAAATTAATATAATTAATTTATGAGCTTCTTAATCTCAATGAAATAAAATAATTATCTAAAATGTAAACTAAATAATTTAAAATATAAACTATTATATAACTAAACTAATTAACCAAATATTTAATTAAAACAAAAATCTTTTTGAGACGATTGTAGACACGTAATTTTTTATCGAACTTAAGTTTAACACAATTTTTAGAGCTTAAATATTTTATAAATCTAAACTAAATATTTTGACTTTTATCTTATTTTATTAAGTTTATTTTAAAAGATTTGAAAACAACAAAAATAGAATCACTTTTTAAGGTAAGTTTTATTTTCAATTGTTTAAAAAAGAAATGAAAAGTTACAAAAAACTATATGTTTTCTTTAATTAAGATTAATAATAAGCTAGTATTTCTTAATTATAATTTTAGATTAGCTATTCAATTATTATTTTATTTCTATATATAATTAGCTAACATTTTCATTATTATAATTTTTATATTAATTATTAAAACATAATAATAATTTTAACCCCACTACTCTTCCCATTTCCCACAACCCTCAACTCATTCCCCCACTCCTCACACTACACACTACACACACGACATACACACTACTACTACTCCTATATTACATACACAACAATCTAAAAACAGAAGGAAGGAAAAGAAAAAGAAAAAAAAAGGCAGAACACAGCAACACGAAAGGAAAAAAAAAACAAGATCAAAAACATTTTTTCTTCCAAATACAAAGACACCCACCTACACCAATTACACTACTACAACACACCCAAGCAGCACATGCAATTTGTAAAAAGTGAGGTCAAGGTTCACTTTCGTGGTTTCGAGTTCGGGGTTTCTTATTAGGATTGTTTCTTTTTCGTGAATTGAATTTTCGCAAGAGGTATCGTTTAATTTTTAATGTATATTTTGATTTTTATGATTATATAATACTTGATTCCAATGTTATGAAGTTTGCTCGAAATTTAGGTGTGTTTAATTTTGACACAATAATATTGAAATATTTCCTATTTATTCTATTGTACATTATTTTTTATTTTGTATCATATGTTGTTATCAATTAAGTACCTCTTGTGTCCAACCAAATCAACTAAATTCTAATAGTTTGTTTAGGCAACTTTATTAAAAATGTTTATTTTAGAAAAATTAAGAGATGAAGAGTTGTAAATTTTTACTTTTTATTTTAATTGTCTTTTGTCATAACTTGTAAGTAAACTAAAAATGTAAGTGCATCTATATCGAATTTGAATATGAGAAAATAAATCTTTGTTTGTTTCAGATTTTTATTTTGATTATTTAAATAGTATTCATGAATATAAATAGTAAAAAGTAATTTAATCATTAATAATACATTTAAGCTTTCTAGCAATAGGTAAATATTGGGATATATGACTTGTTAAAAATATTTGTTTCAATTAAGAATGTGGTTACACATTTTTTTTTGAGACATTAAAAATAAACTCAAGGATGCAGTGATACACCTTGTATAATAATATACAATTAACTTTTATTAATTTAAAGTAGAGACTTGCAAAAAATAATTGAGATTATTAGGTGTGATGAACTCGAGAGGGGAAGACAGTTATGTCTCCAAATGTCAAGATCGAGAATGCAGTTATGCATCTGGGTTAAGACTAATAAAAATTCAACAATTAAAAATTAAGTAAATTTTGGCATACAGACACAAATTATCCAAAAATATATCAAGATAAGTACAAGTCGATAAAAGCGACCGTGCTAGAACCATGGGACTCGAGGAATGCCTAATACCTTCCCCTCGGTCAACAGAATTCCTTACCCAAATTTCTGGTTCACAGACCAAGTAAAGAGTCATTTCCTTTTGATTAGGGATTAAACAAAAAGGTGACTTGGAACACCATAACTCAATTTCAAGTGGTGACTCAGAAAAAATAAAATAATCCCTTAAATCAATACCTTCACTTTAATTGGAAAAACCCTATCCGCCGGTCGCAAAAAGGGGTGTGACAACGATATATACTATATATATACGTAATTATATAAAACATATAAATTATTTTAAATATATATATATATTTTTTAAAAAGACAATTATTTAAAACGACTTGGAAAATATTTTGAATTTTATAAAGTCTTTTGTTTCAAGTCGTTTGGGATTTAAGAAGCTTGATGATTAATTTATATTGTGGAGATCCAAAATTGGGTGTCAACACATGACAGTTAAAATAATCTTTTATTTATTTTGAAATAAGATAAAATACTTAATAAAGAAGGGAGTATTGACTAAGATTAAGATAGACATTCAGTTATTCGTCGGTGATAAAATCTTGAGTAAGATGTCGATCGGTTGTTCAAAATATAAAATAAAATAAGGAAAATGCAAGGCTACCAATATAATTATCTCCTTACAATATAATGCAAGGCTACCAACTACAGATATTGACTGATTTTATTAATATATATACGAGCTACTCCATATTACTATAAATAAAGCCTCGCATCTAGCTTCTTCTTCAAGAGTTACCAACTATATATTACTAACAATACAGTCGCAACATATATACTAGCTACTCCGCGGAAATACGACACAGTAATATTATATTTCCTATTTGATTAATTATGGGGAAAATGAGCACATATATATATATATGGATATAACTTTCGTCAGAAAAATGGCGCAAATATACCCTTGTCATTATAGATGTACATTATTCGAATTAAATCAAAATTGTTTTTTATTAGGTTTTGAATTAATAATATACTTTGTATGGTTTCGGATTTAGAAAAATAAATTGAAAAATCCAAAAAAAAAAAAACAAATTATACTCTTTTGTCTCTTTTTAGTTATTGCCTTTCATTGTAATTGTCCTTAAGTTTATATTTTATGTTTGGACATCTATAATTGGTATACTTATAAGTATTGTGTTTTAAATTTTACTTATGATTTATATTAGAAAGTATATTTAAGAGATTCAATATTATTACTTCTCCTAGTATATTTTTTTTTTCAAATTACAAATATAACTATGATTATGTTATTAATTATTGACATAATCGAATAGTCAAACCAAAAAATTCACAATGAATAGAGAAAAAACAAACCAAACCAAATTTATTTTGATTAGAATTGAGTTACACTTTTTCAAAACCAAAAATCAAAAAATGCAAACCAAAAAATCTAATCCATACCCCTACTTCTCATGTATGAAATGATGTTAATATACCCATTTTGCTAACATATCTGTATATTTTGAATTAAAAAACACTTAACTTGTCTTTATTAAAAAAAAAAAAAAGCCATGTAAATTTTAAATTTACCTTGCCTTCTATTTTATTTTAGAAGGGAATTTGGGTTTTTGTTTTAGGTCAGTTGGGTTGGTTAAAAATTAGTGGAACAATTTTTTTAAAAAAAAATCATTTTGCTTTTTTCAATTTTAGAAGACAAGATAAATATTTTTTAGTTAAAAAAAATACAGTTCTATTAAGAAAATAAATACATTGCACCATTTCATAAACAATAAAAGTACAGTATATTTTAACGAGAAATATAACCCCTTCTAAGTTACAAACTTACTGTTTAGGACAAACACAATATTGCAATTATAAGTTCAGCATACCTCAATAGCCCCTACTTCTTTTTTTGGTTTGTTTGTTTATACATTTTCGCATATGAATAATATTGTAATTTGTGAATTTACTCGTAATACCTGTTATAATATTTTACAAAAGCATGGTGTATTGAATCCAATTTGTTAAAAGCACTTCAGGGGAAAAATGTATAAGTGGAGAATATAAATGGTCGCATTGCTTGACTTTTTTGGCAAGAGTTTAATTTTTTCTTTGACCTCAAATTAGGCAGAATTTATCATGTAAATCACATCATCAACACTACTTATATAAGTCTAATTTATTTTTTGATAAGTGGGCTTGTAGGTCCCACAAACTTTATTTCAAGTATAAGGTAATAAAGGCAGAATTGATTCTACAGTTTTCCTAACTACAAAGTTAAAAAAAAATAAGTCACCTAAGTATACAACTTATTTTATGGGATTTCTAAAAAAAATTATCATTTGAAAAAAATTATAAAAATCTCACTCTCTCCTACTTTTGGATACATAATTTTACGTGATATATCGGAATGTTGAGTGAGATGTATTAGGATATTGAACGATGTATTTGAAATCGAAATATGATATATCAGAACCTTCAAAAATGTATCTTAAATTCTTAAATTTTAAGGAATTTATGTAATTTGATAAAGAACAAAAATATGATATAACTAGCTCTTTACAAATTTGTGTAAAGTTAACATTAAAAAATTAAAATATAGAAAGATCTCCTAACAAAACAACTCTATTTTAAGATTAAAGTATGAGCAATTTGTATAACCAAAAATTTGCTCACATTAGATTTTACATTAAGTCAGTATATACACGATATATACTTATAAATACATTTTTAACACTTATTTAATTATAATTATATTAAATATATGCATTTTCACAGTTTAGATCACCTAACTGTAATAGATTTATACAATTTGACTTAAACATCATATATACAATTCTCAATATTGATAGATCTTGTAACTTATTTCTTGCAATCAATTAAAAATAGGAAAAATAGCTAACGATGATACATGAGCATGTAAATATCTTATTACTTTACTCAATTAAAACCATGTTTAATTTTAACATTCATGAAAGAAGAAAAGAAGGAGTAATAAGCTAAAGGACTTTGATAATCCAATTCAATTTCCTTTAGAAGACCAAATATTAAAATTATATTTTTGGGGAATTTGAGATTGATCCTTTAAAAAAAGTCATTCATGCCGCACTAGTATTACAAAAATTGACGATCAATAATTATAAAGTAAGGAAAATTGACTAATATCTATTGACTCATCAAATTATCAAAAGAGAGAGTAAAAGTAAACACAAGCAGAGAGAGAGAGAGAGAGAGAGTATAGTACTCCCTCCGTCCCTTTTTAGTTGTCCACTTTAGAAATGGCACACAGATTAAGGCAACAATGATTAGCACAGTGAAGTTACAATTTTACCCTTATGACAATTTTTCACTTCAAAATTACAACCACTTATTTGAATTGAAGTGAAATAAATTGGAGGGAAACAACATACACTTTTACAATTTTCAAGAAGTTTAAATAAGGGTATAATAGGAAAAAAATTGTTGTCCTTTCTTGATTTGTCAAAATGGACAACTAAATAGGGACAACTAAAAAAGGAAATATGGACAAGTAAATAGGGACGGAGGGAGTATATTGTATACTCCCTCTGTCCCATTTTATGTGGCAACATTTCCTTTTTGGTCAGTCCCAAAAAGAATGTCACATTTCCTTATATGGAAAGTATTTAAAGGTACAATTCCTTTTTTATCCTTGTTGGTCCCACTTAATCTTAAAATAATACTCCAATACATTTATGAGGAGAGAGAAATTGAGTCTACTTTTTAAAAGGGCAATTTGATAAATATTTCAAAGTCTTCATTTATTTCTTAAACTCCGTGCCCGATCAAATGTTGCCACATAAAATGGGACGGAGGGAGTATCTTCTTTTTTTTTCTTTTGTAAATGCACTCGTGGCTATTTATAGCCAAAATGTAAAGAACCATTTTTTGTTGGGTCCCATTTCACATGGGCATCTACCGCCTTTACAACATTCCCCCTTAAACAAAAATATATATAGTCATTCCTAATTTAAAACATTGATTATAATTAGAAAAAGTGTAGACTTCAATATACTCTTTATTACTTTATATTTCAAAATAGTCCGTCTCAAACAAATATATATCATTTTTTTATAATTGAAAATAATTTAATTTTAAATTCTATTTTTATCTTTAGTAAAATAATTTAACACAAATATCAAAAGTCTTCCTACTTTCTTAAATTTTTTGCAGTAAATCAAAAAAGGGCAAAACAAAAAAATTAGCAAAAAGACCACCTTTTTTTATTATTCGAACACAATAACATGTATATAATAACGATTTATTGTAATATACTTACATTTTTTTAATTTTGATTTATTTTTACACAATTAATACAATATACCACTTGTACTCTATTTTTGAAAATGTAGGAACCTTTATGGAAATTGTGCATCACCCTATAAGAAGGGCATGAAAAAAGTGATTTTTTTTTTAATATAATATTGAGCAAGTACATTTTTGTTTCTATTATATAGTATATAGAATAATCATTTTTGTTTCTATTATATACAAATAATCATGTGATATCTCCCTATTCCTAAAAGCACAAGGGGTCCTTCACAAGTAGTATTTTTTTTCAGTCTATTGTTTTGCATATATGGCATACTAATAAGTCAAAAAATAATCCACTATGATATTATTGATCTATTTCAAATGTACTCACTTTACTCCTTAAATGACATACTCCCTCCGTTTAAAAAAGAATGACTTCTTTTTCTTTTTAGTCTGTTTCAAAAAAATGATATCTTTCTTTTTTTGATAACATTTAAATTTCAGCTTTCCACATGACATGTTTAAGACCACAAGATTAAAGGGCAATTTCATATATTTGACATAACTTTAATTTATGATCATAAGATTCAAAATTTTTCTTTATTTTCTTAAACTCCGTGTCAAATCAAATTAGATCATTTTTTGTGAAACGAAGGGAGTATACGTTACCTCCTAAACCAATAAAATTGCTCTAATAATAATGTCACACGACAAATGTATCCGTAATTGTTGGGTCCATAGGATCAAATATTATGGCCCTAAAAAAAAGATTTCCATTCTTAAACTTTCATTCTCAAAGTTGGTGCCACTTTTAGCTAGCATTTGGCCCACAAATTTCCAAATTTTTAGCAAGATTTATTTTTTAAAAATAATAGAGAAAATACATAATTACCCCATTAAACTAAGACCTGATTTTTAAGAAGACACCTAAACTTTGCGGGGGTCCTAATACCCCATCAAACAATTAAGAAGTGTTATAAATATCTCACTTTTTATTCAAACTCAATTGCAAGAAAAGAAGTGTAGTCACGTACCAATTGTTTTCTGCCACGTATTAAAATTATTTACTTTTTGATATTTATTTTCATTTTTATTTTTTCTTAATAATTAACTTTATTTCCATTTCTCCTCTTTCTTCTTCAGTTCGTTACTCCAACCTTTAGCTCTGTTTGCTGTAGAGCAGCCACCATCACCGACAGTTCTTTGGCGAAGCCTTCATTGTCGTCGCTGCTCTTCATTCTTTTCTTTTAGTATTTTCAGTATTTTTACAACCATTGAACAACAATAAAAAATTATAAGTAAATAAATATATACAACCAAATCACTTCAGCTCTTAAGTTACTCAAATAATAACACATCCAAAATCAACATAATGGAATTCTATAGTACTAATCTCTAATCGAATAATACCAATAGATCGAAATTTTTAAATTTACTTGCTAAAAAGACTTCATTATCAATTAACTTTTTCTATAAAGAGAACCATGAATTTTCAAAGAACAAACTTCACAATTTTATTTTATTTTTGAAAAAACAGGGGATAAAAGAAGAAAAGTGAACAAAGAAAAACAATGGCAAAATGGAGCGATGTAAATGGGTCTTCTAAGTTGAAGAAGATAAAAAAAGGTAATTAAATTTTTTGAGTTTGAGTGAAGAAGAAAATGGAAAAGAAAGAATTGAAAAAGTAGAAAAAAAAATATTTCTAATTAAATAAATACGGAAATAATTTATTTTTTTACTTTGGCTAAGTTCACTCGCTATTGGAGAGTGAACTACACTCTACATGCCACGTAGGCTCATAATGGGGTAATAAATTCATTCTAAGTAAGAACAAGGGGTTAATAGGACCTCCGCAAAGTTTAAGTGTCTTCTTAAAAAACAGGTCTTACTTTAATGGGGTAATTATGTATTTTCCCAAAATAATACTCTATGATTTATATCCACGTTCTCTTCATGTCATACCCAAATCCCAATACTCCCCAAGACAAATTGTATCATCATTAGACCCCCATGTTTCATTAAAACCCTACCTAACTAGTACTAGAGTATATGATTTCAACTATTACTGTAGTCTGTATATATTTATAATATTTGTAAATTTAACTATGATGCCAATTATTATTGGTATATTAATTTAAACTCACCGTACAAACTTATCGACGGTCTCCACGAATGGTTTGCTACTATTTAGAGATTTCTTAAATGTTATTATATTAAACTTACTTGCATATATTGCACTAAAAAAATATATATTATTATGATTAAATAATTTAATAAACTATAATATATGTACATAATATGCATATATTGATCATTTGAGATAAGTTTTTACCCTTTTCAATTCATAATACAAATTTATAATTCTTACACATTTCATACATACCACTTGTACTCTATTTTTGAAGGTGTGGATCTATGCTCGGAATTTATACAGATTTAGGAACCTTTATTGAAGTTGTGGATCTCCCAATAAGAAGGGTTTTGATATGTGTTTTGTTGTTAAAATATTATCTGAGAAAATCATTCTATAAAATCATGCGTAAAATTTATTGTTGATCCCTAAATTTGCTTGACTAAGTCATATAAATTGAAGAAAACAGGGAGTTGAAAAGAAAATAAGTGAGAATTTTCATAAGGAGGTGTATAGATTACTTTCTATTGCAACTATACTTTCAAAGATATTGTATAGTGTACAAGAACTCCTTCCATTCTGAATAGGTGTCACTTTAGAAAAAAAATATTATTTCAAATAAGTGTCATTTTAAAAAAATTTGAATTATTGAGGTATGACAATCTCTTAAGAAAAATATTTTAGGACATAAACAAGATATTTGATTACAATAAAAATAACGTTTAGCGGCATTTATAAAGAGTGCTAAAATATAGTTATTACAAGTCATTACCTCTAAAAAAAACATATTAGTGACAATTAAACTGTTGCCGTTAATTAATTGTCGCTAAAAATTATTTAGTGTAATGCTATTGTCCTTTGATCATTCTCAACTTTTCTCCGAAATACATAAAGTACAACAATTTTGATAGACGACAACACATTTTGTAACTAAACAATATAATTTGTTACACAATTTCTATGTTTCTTTAATCTATTTGGTCGTTAGTCTTCATATATTGAGAAGATATCTAATTATCTTGGTTTCTGAAAACAAATCAACATATATAACACTTTATATTAATAATCATTCACATTGACTTGAACTTTATCTCATTGTGTAAAATGATTTTAGTTATGCAGCTTAAACTACAGTATAAATAGTTGCATCTTCCTCCTTAGATAGTTCCATTTTCAAACAGTAATTTCAGTCCTCCTCCACTGAAAAAACAATTTTTTATGTAGGATTGTGTAGTCATGAATATGTGGAATGTGCTTATGGAACAAAAATAGACCAATTCTTGAATTATTATTAGTCATTCAAAAATTGAAGCTGAGGACAATGCAAGAGAGTGATGAAGAAGAAAGATACAATTATCATTTGAAAAGTATTACTCCCTCTGTTTCAAAGAATGACCTCCTTTCCTTTTTAGTCTGTTTAAAAAAGAATGACCTCTTTTTTTTTTGGTAACATTTTAATTTTAGTTTTCCACGTGGCATGTTTAAAGCCACAAGATTGAAGGACAGTTTAGTACATTTGACATAACTTTTAATTTAGGACCACAAGATTCAAAAGTCTTCTTTATTTTTTAAAACTTCGTGTCAAGTTAAACCATGCCACTCTTTGTGAAACGGAGGGAGTACTTATTACAAACCGAATCACAAATTACAAAACATTCATAGAAAAGTAGTTACTAAAATTGAGCAAGTATGATTAAATACTCTCTACCTCTCCAAAGCATATATCATCCTCCGCAAATTTCATCTGTGAATTTACATACATTGGATATGTTATTGTTGTTATTGGTTTATAAAAATAATTCACGAATTCTCAAATTCTAAACTATCTATTATTTTGAAATAAAATGAAATAATTAAAATATAATTTATTTAGAAATATAGAAAGTACTGACTAAGATAGGCCGTCGGTTGTTTGCACAATAGAAATTGACAGTTGAAAGTTGAACGTAACGATCCATTTTATTTAACATTTCTGTGAAAATGTCTTCTAGCCCACGTCTCTATTGCTAATACTAGTCTTTGTTTCTAATAAGCATATTATTTATTTATATTTAATTAAAATACTGTAATCATAATTAACCTCATCATTATTTAGATAATAATAAAAATTTCTAATATAGTAAACATTTACAAATATAATCGTTCGTATCCATTTTATGTCATTCTAATGTATCATTTTTTTTTTTATGTGGAATTCACTTTATTGTATTCACTATTCGTAGTATATTGATTTATTTCTGACATGTATAAAAATATCAAATATGTAATTTAAGCAACATATGTAAAAAAAAATTATGTGGAATTCACTGTTTTGCTTATGATGCTCAACCTATAATTGCAACATGCTAAAATAGTTGGGGATATATTTGGTCCCCTCACATTTGCATCTTATTCCTCACTTCTTTTTCCCTCGCTTTGTCCCCTTTTCTATTCAGTGTATGTCTTATACTCTGCTGCTAAGTTGATGAATCAAACATATCCTTATTGTTTTTGAAATGATGCAAATATACTCTCTTTTGCTAACAAATTTGTATTTTTTGAATTAAAAAAATATTTACTTTGTTTTTACAAATAAATTAAATTTAAAAAATCTATTTGATTTTATTTTAAAACTGTTCAGATAATTTTTTAACCAACCTGATCCGACCCTTACAAAAACAAATGCCTAGATTCCTTACTAGAACCCAAATTCCCCCTTCTTTTGATGATTTGTGGTTTATAGGTTCTAGAAGGGAATTTGGGTTTTTTATTTTTGTTTGGGCTGGATAGGGTTGGTTAAAAAAATTAATGGATCAGTTTTAATAAAATCATGTCACTTTTTCAAATTTTACGAGATTAGGTAAATATTTTTTAATTCAAAAAATAAGAATACATTTCATCATTTCATAAATGACAAAAGTATATTTATCCCACTTTGTTAACAAGAGATATATCTATTTTAAATCAGAAAGTTACTATTCAGGAGTCAGGACACAACCAATAGTGTAATTATGATTTTCACCATTGATAGTGTATTGATTCAGCAATTCAACAACATGTTCATCCTCCTCCTCATATAATTGTATAGAGTTCCACCTCTATACAATTGTAATTTGTTGTTTGACTAGTAATACATGTTACTCTTCCCCTTGACGTAATTCATGCGGCTGTTTCAATTTTGGGTATAGAATATTCAAAGTTCTTAAAATAAAATTTATATTTTTATAGACTATGTAAAAATATTATAAATTATAATGATTAAGAATTTAAATAATTTAACAATACAAAAATTATAATTAAAAATAAATTTATTTTAATTTTAAAATTTTAAAAATTATCATAAAATTAAAATATAAATCTAATAATTTAATTTTCAAAAGCATGGAGAATCGAATACAACTTATTAAAAGAACTTTAGAGGAAACTATATGTAAGTGGAGTAACTGTAAATGGCCGTATTTTTTTGACTTTTTTGGCATTTTTTTAAAAAAAAATTATCATTTGATATTGAAGTTTCATTAATTTGATTTTATTGGGTTGGAAGGATTTTTCATATTCAAAATTTAAATATGAGATCTCTATTTAAGAAAACAACAATTTTATTCACGGCAGTCTGTATCATATCTTTGATGGTGCAATAGTTTAATTTTGTTTTTGACCTCATTTTAGATTGGGGAATATCAACCACGTCGGGGAAAAACAATAAAATACTATTCGCGCACTTTAATTTATTTGTCCTACGTTTTTAGATTCTTTTTCTTATAAAAAAAAGTAAATTATTTTTTAATAATTCTTTAATTTCAACTGATATATTTAAGATGATAAGAGTAAAGAACATTTGGTACATTTCACATATCTTTATTTTAAGATCACAAAATTTAAAAATATTATTTATTTCCTTAAATTTTGTGTCAAATTAAGAAAAATCAAATAAATTAAAACAAAGAAAGTATGTCCGAGTGAAGTCCGACCACACAATTAAGAGTTTTAAGTTATGTAGATTAAAACTTATCAAATTAAATCACTTGTAAAACAAATATACATAAATATTGTATTAATAATCTTACATACAAATAACATAAAAACTTATTTTTCAAAGAAAAAAACAAAAGAATGATAATTACATAGGTTAAACTATCTTACACATTATAAATTAAAAAGGAGGATTTTTACAAATAGCCATTATAATAAACTTAATTATGTTTTATAGCTATGGTTTGCATATTTACCGGCTGTAGCTATAGTTTAAGTTGTCTCGTTTGTATAATTCGCGGATACGTTTGTTTAATGGGTTATTTTCGTATAAACTCAAAATAACGAATTTATACAACACACACATCTGAACTTTAAACACTTATACAAATTATATTATACAAATTATATCATACAAATTATATTATATATATTCTGAATTATACAAACGCACGAAGTATACGAATTCGACACTCCAATCCATGTAATTATCATTGAATGTTGGTCGCAAATGATAATTAACTAAAACTATAGCAATGATGATTAATTAACTAGTATATATATGCTAATTTTTCCAATAAAAAATAAGAATATGACTAACCGCAACATCTTAATCGATAAGTGGATCTTGGATTTTAAAATAATAAAACCTTCAAAGAACCACTAAAGCCTAGAGGACAAACGTATATCTTTTACCTGCACTTTTATCAATTAATCAATGTTAATTATACACATATTTGATTAGTAATACTTGTTAAATTATTAAAGATAAGAGTTTGCACTAATTATAGAAAAAAATTAAAAATGACCTGGGTCAAACAACTTAATTAACAATATCAAACAAAGATAAGAGTTTGCACTAATTAATCATAGAAAAATTAAAACGACCTCGGTCACTATAGGTGAGTACACAATATAATAGATGAACTAACATGAAATTAACTATATTTGCTCAGATCATATATACGTTAAACAAAATATTGAATATTTATAAGTAGATATATTCAAGATTTGGTTAAAAATTAAACTGAAACACGAATCAAATCAGGCCGACTAAAAAAAATAACAGTAGATTTCGTTTGGTTTTGAATATTTTAAACCAACAACATTTGGTTTGATTTTGAGTTTTACTATTAAAAAAGCCGATAAAATAACCAAATCAAACCAATAAATTATATACATAAATTTTTATAATTATAAACATATGATATTAGTTTTTCATAAATAACTATAAAATATTTCATACCTTTTAATCATTAATTTAAGTATAATTTACATAAATGTCACAGTGTTAAGAGTTGATTACATTATTTCCCTATATTTTTCAAATTACAAGAATCCCTTAAAATTTATGGATTCCGAATACATCACTGGACTTGTAGATACATCACTAGACTTCCCGATATATCAACAAACATCCTAATACATAGCGGAGGAATGTATCCGAGAGGGGATAAGATATCTAGATATATAAGTGAGGGATGTATCAGAGAGGGTAAGAATATATCCGAGAGGGAAGGGATGTATCAGAGAGGGGAGAGATGTATCCGACAGGGAGATAGGGATGAATCAGCGAGAGGGGAGTGATATATCCGAGAGGGAGATAGGGATGTATCAACGAGAGGGAATTGATTATCCGAAAGGGAATTTTTAATTTTTTTCTAAATAATAGAGAATTTTAGAAACTAAGGTAAAATAAGATGTGTATTTAGGTAATTTTTCCATAATTTAATTTGAGTCTACTTGTTCCACATGCACTACAACATTTTTATTTCTATTTCTGGAAGATGCTCAACCTCAACACTACTTTTCCTGTTTCGTCTATAGGTGGTGTGGTATATTGTCTGTTTTTTTTTTTGAAGAGTTAGTTAATCATTTTATTTGAGGTTAGGATATTATTTTGTATATTATCTATAGCTATGCAATTTAAACATGCTAAAAATTTGAAATAATGTTGAAAAATGATAGTAAAAGATTGAGACACATCCATCTTGCAATAGTAAAGAGAAATTTGTCGATTCATAATGTTCATTTGAAATAGTTACATCTCTCATATTTAAGTTATTTAAATCTTATCAATTTATCATTAGCTAGTTATAAGTTGAAAAACTAAATCAAAGCAATAATTTATATTTGATTTGTTTTAGAAATTTTAAAACCGATTAAATTAATTTAATTTTGATTTTAAATAAAAGAATCCATCCAAATCAAATCATGAAAATCCTATTTATAATAAATTGGTCGTAAACAAAATTATTATAAAATTTTAGAAACTCAAAATTCTAAATTTATCTTCATTAAATTATTCAAATTATAATGGAGTAAATAACAAATAAATTTAATGTGATTTTAGCTCGTGGACTCTCAATATGTTGCCAAAGACACGTTACTCCATTTGTTAGCTGCTAATAAAGGACCCAAAAGGGTCATATAGAAATTGTGTAGCCATGAAAGTGGAATATGCTTGGAACAAAATTAGGCCAATTCTTGAATTATTAGCCATTTAAACAATTAAAGTTAAGCGACATTGCAAGAGAGTAATGAAGAAAAAAAAATATAATTAGCAATTGATTGTAGTGTGTATATATAAAGATGTTCCATGTCACACCCCAAATCCGGATGTGATGGCACGTGACCATTTCCCACCGGACACGTCAGCCTAACCCAACCACAACGATAGAGAAGTAGAAATACGAGAATAAAAGATAATAAATAAGCGGAAGACTTTAATTAAGACTCAACACTACCCAGAATTTGGTTGTCACATGTAAAAACCTCTAAATACAGAATTCGAATAAAAATATACAAGTCTCAGAGTATAGTTCT
>NC_064291.1:52970825-52979546 GCF_019186545.1 Solanum stenotomum
AAAGAAACTACAAAAAAACTAAATAAAGTGAAGGGTAATTTTGTAAACAAACAACTTGTTCTTAAGAAACTACAAAAAAACTAAATAAAGTGAAGGGTAATTTTGTAAACAAACAACTTGTTCTTAAAATTTATGTAATACATATTATTTTGAATACAACAAACCAAACACTCAATAAAAAATAATCTCAGCATAACTTATCCATCATAACTAATCTTAACATAACTTATCCTAGCATAACTAATCTCATCATAACTTGTTTTCAAACCAAACGACCCCTAAGTATATATATAAAAAATAAATAATAAAATGTAATCAATCTATTTCATACATAGTTATAATTATAACAAAATTAAATAGATTACAATACAATACATTGATAATTGACTCAAACTTTCGAATTAATAAATGATAATAAAAAGAATTTATATGAGTTCAGCCCGTTAGCCCGATGGGCTAAAACCCGACCCGGCCAGTTTAGCCCTATAAAATTGTTTATTGGGTTACGGACCAGTTTTTTCAGTGGATTTGCTGTTAGACCCGTACCAGCCTGGCCCATTAGTTGAGAACCCAGTCCAGCCCGATCCAGTATATCAAGAAGTTTTTTAAAAACGGGTCGGGCTGGCTCGGCCTGACCCAGTTAACAGTTTTATGACCCTCCTTCACTGAAAATACGATTTTTGTTGAAATTGTTTTATTAAATAGACATAAGACCACAATAAAGTTTCACCTGGAGAGAGTAGAAAACAGAGGAAATACACAAGAGGGGAAACACGATTTGTACCTTATCCGAAAAGAAAACATATTTATATACTTTTAACATAATAAAAAAGCAATATTGTCACACGATAACAGGCATGAACATACATGCAACTTAATATTAATACAACAACAATTGAAATTTCGAAATAACATGAGAAAAAATCATGCTACTTATTAAGTAAAACACACATACATACATAAAAATCAAAATTAAACAGGAAGAGTAAACCTCTGTTCCAAACCCATATTCATCCTCCTCCTTAGATAGTTCCAAACAGTAATTTCACTCTGAAAATACTCTCCTTCTTCTTCGAATTTTTGCATAATTTTCTTGAAAACCCAAAGTAACATTTCGCCTCCGGAAAGCAGAAAACAGAAGGAAAACACAACATGGGAAACAGGGTAGGTGAAGAGAACAGAAGCAGTGGAAGCCAAAGAGAGAGAAATAAAGAAAATCATAACATTGTGTACGAGGTCGGAGAATTTCCTATAAATAGGGTGACGAGAAAATCTCTGCTTAATACTGTATATTAAAGAGTATAGGAGTAAAGAAGTGACAGAGAGTCTCATTGTTTTGGGATGGGTGGTAAAAGGATCAGTGCCTTGATATTTTAGCTGTATAAAGTTGAGTAAAATGGTGAAGAAAAATCCAACAAGCGCGAGGGGACTACTCTGTTCCTGCATGAAAATGGAATTGAAAAAGTTTCTCCGTGCGTGGAGGACAATTCTTACATTATAGGCCATTATTATTTGAAGAAGAAGCTAAGGGATGGGCAAATATAAAGGGGTTGATCAAGATGATGAAGGAGGAGAAAGGTTAAACCCTTTTTATATTCTTATTTCATGGGACCCTTTCCTCCTTTTTTTCTATACTTTTTTTTTGAGTCAATTCCCTAAAAAATATAGAAAAAACGAGGAAAGAGCAGAAGAGTAGACAGAAACGGAAAGAGCAGAAGAGTAGAGCAGAAGAGCGAAAATTTATTTTCAATTTTTTAAAGATTTATATATCTGTAAACTACGTAAAAGGTACTATAAGTCACAACAATTGATAATTCAAAATGTTCAAAAGATTTATGAAAAAGTTACGATCAAAGTTAGATTTGTTTGAATCTCAAAATTTGAAAATTGCCACATAAAATGGGATGAGGAGTAAAAATTTTCAATTGACAAAGATCTATGAAAAATTTACGATCAAAGTTAGATTTGTTTGAATCTCAAAATTTGTTCATGCAAATTTAAAAAATCATTTTTCACTTTTTTCATTCGTGTTGAAGTAATTCTTGAATAAATTAGAAAATTAAAGTAATCCCGATGGTTCAGTTCAAAGTTTACAATTGAGTAAATCTGATAGAAAATTGCAAAGAACTACCAAAAATTCATGTTGATTACTTAACAAGTAGTTTTTACGTTAGCCGCAATCAGGGGCAGGGTAGGGATTCAGATGAATATATATATATATATATATTTTTTATTTTTATTTTTATTTTTTTTATTTTTTTTTTTGTATTAGAAAATTGAATAAATAAATATGTATATTAATTTGTAAACTCTAATATCAGGGGTGGAGCTACACCTTAGCATGGGTAGTCAGATGAACAACCTTGGTTGAATTTTTTTAAAAACATATATGTTAAATATCGATATTTTTGGATATATACTAATTGTTGAATAACCTTGATATACCAAAGAAAGAAAGATAGTTCAATGATTAAGACTGTTCAAAGTTGTCTCAATGGCTTAGGTTTGAGCCCAAACTAAGGTGTTTTGTTTAATTTTTTTTAGTTTTGTATTTTCAAGAGAATACAAATACGTTCCAATCTTTATAATCTGAACAACAAGGTTTATTTTTTCAAGTGTCCTAAACTATAACCTCCCATAATACCATCATTGTTGTGAGTTTCTATATTATTTTTATCCAATTTAAAATTTAATTGTGTTAAAAAAGGTTAGTAAATATAATATTTTTAAAAAAAAGTTTAATATGACATGGCATCTACTTAGCCAGGAGAGAGATTTTGTTAGTTAATTATTTTTAAAATAAAACAAAAATAATTGAATGAAATTATATTCGTTAAAGAAACAAATCTCAAACACAAGACCCATCATAAAATTTACTCCTTAATATAGAATATAGGGTGATCTTTGACATATTTATACGCCTAAAAGCTAAATGAAATTGCCAAAGTCATTGTTCAATTTGCCTTAATTGCTCCAATTGTATCCTTAAGTTGGTGCGATAGGATCAAATTAAACTTCGATTCTTAAATTTAATTCACCGGTCTATCATAAAGTTGGTGCCACTTTTAGTTAACGTTTTGACCCACAAATTTCCAAATTTTTGTAAAGATTTTAAAAAAAAATAAAAATACTGATTTATATTTATGGTCAAACATGCATGTTGCACTTTTTGTTTGGTTTTAATTCAAAATGTGTATATGCAACTAGTAATCACCAGGAAGTTTCCCTGAATAGAAAATTTGACATTTCATTTTCAGGATATCCAAATGAAAAAAATGGCGTTCCTCTTCTTCATCATTCTTAAAAAGAGCTCGTTTTTTCCGTCAGCCAAAATGGTTATTTTGTAGATTTTACTTTTGCCTCAACTTGCCCATCCAATATAGTTATATCATGTTGCTTTAGTAAGATATATTTTTCAACTTTTTTTCCAAAAATCAATTAATTTCCATCACAAATCTAATTTTCTTTCAAATTAAAAACTCCATTATTTTCATATTATTTAATAACTCTTCCCAGATTTCTCTATATATTCAACTTCTTAAAAAAATTAAAGTGCATAACAATATATATATATATATATAGATATATATATATATTAGACATCGGAGCCCGTGCCAGCACAGACCCAATAAATATTGACTCTCTAAATTAAATTTAAGTTATTAATTATTATGATTTATAATATTTTTTACATAATAGCTAGACACATAATATATATTATTCTTTTTGTCCTAATTTGTGTGACATCATAAAATTTCGAGAGTCAGTCAATTTTTTTATGTCTTATACATATTTTTAAATGTTAATTGTAATTTATAAAAAATTTACAGCGTTTTCAAATAATATATGTTACTTACTCTATCTCAATTTATGTGACATAGATAGAATTTTGAGAGTCAATCAAATATTTTATTTATTATAATATTTTATATTGTTAATTATTCTGATTTATAAAACTGCTAGAGAACTTTTCCATTATTTTAAAATAATATATGTTACTCACTTTATGTCAATTTATGTGACAAAATAGAATTTTGAGAGTCAATCGAAATAATATATACTCCATCTGTCCCATTTTATGTGGCACTTTTTGAATTTCAAAATTCAAACAAGTCTATTTTTGACCGTAAAATTTGCATAGCTCTTTTAAACACTTTGAATTATCAATTATTGTGACTTATAGTACTTTTTACGTAGTTTACAAATATATTAATTTTATTTTTAAAAAATTGAAGATTCCATACTCAAATTCCTGATCAAATTTAAATTGTTTGACTCTCAAAAAATGAAAAATATCACATAAATTGAGACAGGGAAAGTATTAGAGTATTCTCTTTATTTCAATTTATTAGGCGACATCAATAAAATTTGGTAAATTAATTTTTAATTGTGGAACACTAAGCTACTAATAAAACACCTATAGAATGCTAAAGAGAGAGACTCAAAAAAGAGTACCTTATGGGCCCTTTTTTTTTTTTGAATGAGTCAATTTAAAAAAAAATGCAACTACAGCGCGTGTAGTAGAAATATACTTAGACTATCTCCAATCCACATCTATTTTACTATTTTACTGTAACATCCCGCATCTAGAAATAATTAGAATGTAGTTTAAATATGGAAATTTTCGTTTTTGGAAAATTCAAGGGAAATCTGGAAAATTGTAAGCAAGAAAAGTTGAGTTTTAGTCATTTTCAAATGATCATAACTCCTATATCAGGATGATTTAGGAGTATTTATAGATATTATTGGAAAGCTCTTGGAACGATCTTTCCAACGCCGCCAAGTTTGCATAATTCCGAGTTCGTATGAGTGAGATATGCCCTTTGAAAGTTGGGCTGTTGGATTAAGGAAATGTCCAATCCGGATTTTAAAGGGGTAGTTTGGTTCTTTCCTTACCCTTTTATTTTAATTCGTTTTTGGTAATTAATTAGGGGTCTAAACTGAATTAGATCAGTTTAGACATTTACCAAATAGAGCTAGGGTTTTGGAGGAGGAACGCAAGAAAAGAGAAAGGAGGAAAAAGCTAGATTCGTTGTCGTCGTAAGGAATTGCTTGCGAATTTCACCGAGGATTCAATCCATTAAGGTATGTGAGTCTATCTCAACATTGGGTTCGTTCACCCACGTGCCAAGCATGTTTGATTCAGCGATTTCATCTCAAAAAGATTGGATTTCGAATGTTATTGAATGTGGTTCTTGAATTACTTTCGTTCTTGAACATGAGTTGAGTTTTAGGAGTTCTTGATGATTAAGTTGTTAGTTCTTGAGTTCCTTAAGTTAGATCCTTGTGTATATGATTTGGGTACATAAATCTAAAGTGAATTTGAGAAAAAGAATCGGATTAAAACGTTTAGGATCAGAAATCGAGGTAAAAAATTCGTCAATTGGTGTCTGTGGGAAAGCTGGCGCGACGCGCCCCCATAACGACAGGCAGGCTGGGGCGGCGCGCCAGCAGTGCGCCAGAATAGAGCCTCAAAAAGGTTGGGGCTGGCGCGGCGCGCTCCGGATGCGCCCAAATCATCGTTTTTCGTCCAGCTTTCATCATTCAATCCATTTAAGTTATTCTAAAGTGTATTAACACTTTCCATTGATTCTAACTACTTTAAATGACTTCTAAACATCTAGAAATCATCCAGAAACATAAATCATAACCTTGAATTCCTAACTTCAAATTCAAGGAAAGTCAAGAGCCAAGTCAAGATCAGTTAAGAGCCAAGTCAAGATCAATTAAGAGTCAAAGTTAAGAGAAGTCAAGAGTCAAGTTAAGATAAGTTCTTAAAGTTTTCAAAAAGTCTTTCACAAATGTTTTAACTTTGTTTTAAGACTTAAGTTTTGAGTTCAGTAAAGAGTAAAGTTGAAGTTCTTTTCTTCAAAGAAACATATGGGGACTAAGTATTCCCAAAGAGATTTAAAATGTTTTCACATTCAAATAAGAATAGAAACTGAGATTTCCAAAGGGCCTTCGGGCTAGTTTTCAGAAAAGAGGAATAGCTTTCTAAATTAAGTAAGCAGGGAAACCGAGATTTTCAAGATAGCCTTTGAGCTAAATTTTTGAGCACTAATCTCAAATCACAGAAGAAGTTTGTTTTTAAAACATATGAGCTAAGTATCTTTTGGGAGTAGTATTGAGCATCGATATGGGGATGTGAGTTCATATTAACTCAAGTCTCCATAAACCATGTAGCCATCATGGGTAGAAAATGGTCATACTTTTTAGATGAATCCTTTTCACAATAGACTAGTGGATCCACTTAGTAGTTCAGGTCCTATACCACGACAAGGTAAAGGATGGCCCGAGCAGCGTGGGGCTAATAACGTTGTATCATCACTATAATTCTTAAGTGATGGTTATCGGTTAGAGAAACTCCCACAACAGAAATTGCATGGTTTCTCAAGGGGTTCTTCCTAGTATGAATGGGGGTATGAGACTTCATTCATGCATTGCACAAGTAGACTTTGAGAGGAAACATGATATGTCTTTTATGATATTACGATTATGAGTTGACAACATGTTTTAAACAGTTTTCTTTTATATTGCAATTGTTTTAAACTGCTTTATAATGAAATGAGTTCAGTTAAGTATTCATGAGTTGAGAATAGCAAAGGTAAATGTTTCGTTCAGAATCTCTTTCAAGCTTATGTTGTTTTAGCATTCCAACTCGCATACTCGTACATTTAATGTATTGATGTTAGTTGTCCTGCATCGTATTATGATGCAGACATAGGTAACTAAGATCGGCATTCCGGCGCATCGTTGATCCAGTGAGCAGTTCAGAGTCTGTTGGTGAGCCTCTTTGCATTCCAGAGGATCCCTTTTGTTTACTTTTAGTATTAGATAGTTCATTAGGATGTCGTGGGCCTGTCCCAACATACATCTCAGTTATTAGAGGCTTCATAGATAGACAGTCAGTTAGTCATTTGTCTTTACTTTATTATTGACTTATGTTCAGAGTTGAGTTGTCATTTTGGCTAAGTTAAATGTTTATTTTTAAAAACATTATGAGTTTCAGTTTGAACAGTTCAGTTTATTCTTTTAAAGTACATTTATGGTGTCTGATCATTATAAATATGTATATAGTCTTCCGCTGAATAGGTAAGCCAGGCCAAGGGTTTGCTTGGGGCCAGCAATGATCTTCGAGTGCCAGTCCCGCCTAGGGTGTAGGCTCGGGGCGTGACATTTACTCTCCATTCTTTATATTTGGAGAGTAAAATAGAGAATGCCCTCTCCAACCCCTCTCTATATCACTCTCTATACTCTCTCTATTTATAGAGATGTGAATAGTAGTTCTCCAAATTTGAAGAATTACTATTCACACTATCTATTTCACTTTTTGAATATTTTTTTTATTACTTTCTAATTAACATATTATTTTACAAATAATCTCATTAATTAAATATCTAATATTCATACTTCTTTTTAAATGTAATATAATATTTTAAAAAATATTTTATTTAATATATACTACTTTCATCCCGAATTAATAGTATTTTAATTTTTTCTAATTTTCGTCGACAATATAATTTGATTTTATTATTAATTTTCACTATACAGAATACACAAAATTAAAATGATAAGCTAAAAAATTTAATTTAAAAATACAACACATAATATGATAATTAAATACAAGATAACAATACAATACATAACATAATAATTAATTCGTGATGAAACAAGAGTCATGTCGAAAAGATGTTGAACGTGCATTCAGAGTTTTGCAATCACGTTTTGCAATTTTTGCAGGACCGTCACGTTTTTTGAGAAAGAAAGTGCTACATGATATAATGATTACATATATTATAATGCACAACATGATAATTGAGGATGAACGTGATCTTAATGCACCAATTCAAGATGTCGTAGAGGCTCCACCTCCAACAACAAAAATGGAGGTAGATGAAAATTTCTGATTTGAACAACTTTTAGCTAGACATAAAAATTAAGGACAAAGATGCTCATTTTGAACTCCGTAATGCATTAATAGAGCATTTATGAGAGCAACGTAATAATTTCAAAAATTAAGTGTTTATGTAATTGTATTTCACTTTTATTTGAATTTGTCCATTAATTTGTATATTATAAAATATTTTCTTTGAATTTATTTTATTTAAAATTTAGAATAAAATATAATTTTATATTAAAATAAAAAAAATAAAAAAATAAAATTTTAAATCACATGAAAATTATATAAAGTAATATTGAGAAAAAGAAATAAAAGATTTATATCCTCTTATTATATAAGAGGGAGTTTATGATGGGACATTGTGATGTCCAATCATAAACTCCCTATATAATATATAATATATAATATAATAAATCATTTTTTCTACTATATAATATATATTTATTTTTCTACTATAAGGGAGTTTATATAATATATAATAATATAATATAATAAATCATTTACAAATGACTTAAAATATTTCATATTTAAAGGATACATAATAAAATAGGTTCACTCTCAAAATTCTATCCGGGTCACATATATTGGGACAGAAAAAATAACATATATCATTTTAAAATTACCAAAAAAGTATTATAAATAATAATAATTAACAACTTAAAATATCTTAAAGACATTTTAAAAGGGTTCATTTTGTAATTGTAATTTCTACTATATAATAAAAGGGAGTTTATATAATATATATTCTACTATTATATAATATCATAATAAAACCCCTTTTATTATATAGTAGAAATAAATATAATATATATATATATATA
>NC_064291.1:52979722-52981179 GCF_019186545.1 Solanum stenotomum
AAAAATGCAAATTTGGATGACTCTTCAAATTTCATTTGTGTCACATAAATTGAGACAACAAAAATAACATATATTGCGCCCATTTTAATTTATTTGTCTGAATTTTTTTTATATTTAAAAATTGCGTAAAAATACTATAAATCATGATAATTGACAACATAAAATATTTCAAAAATAAATAAATATAAAAAAATTGGATTAATTCTTGAAATTAATCTATCGTTAAAAATTATGTATAAAATACAATAAATCGTGATTTTGACCACTTAAAATATTTATTAAAAAAACAGAAAAAATAAATTGACTGATTCTTAAAATTAATCTATCAATGTCACATAAAATGAGACAAAAGTAGTAATATCTATTGTTTAATGTGAAATTTTTGAAAACTACGTAAAGTGTATTATAAATGTTAAAAATTAACAACATTTGGTTGAATCTTGAAATTTTATCAATGCTACATACATTGAAACAAGTGGAGTAATATATATTAAGTATTTAAAAATTACGTACAACCATATTGCTTTTTGTAGGCTTCGAATTATCGTGGTCATTTTTTAGGCTGATACAAGTTTTGTACTTTTTTTTTAATATTATAAATCGCAATAATTAATAATTTAAAATATTTTAAAAAATATATTAAAAATTTAGTTGGTTTCGGGAATTTTATTTATACTATATAAAATGGGACAAAGGAAGCAACATATATCATTTACAAATGACTTAAAAAGTATTAAAAAATAGAATAATTACCAATTTAAAATATTTAAAAGCTATGTAATAAAATAGGTTCACTCTCAGAATTCTTTCAGGCTCACATATATTAAGACAGAAAAAATAACATATATCATTTTAAAATCACCAAAAAAGTATTATAAATAATAATAATTAACAACTTAAAATATCTGAAAGACATTATAAAAGGGTTAATTTGTATTTTTATCCATATCACATAAATTAGGACAAAGTGACCAGTAATGTTGGTTATTTGAAAGTTACATCAAAATATTATAAAACACAATAATTAATAACTTAAAACATTTTTTTAAAAAAAATTAAAATTTGGATGACTCTCCAAATTTTATTTGTGTGACATAAATTGAGACAACAAAAATAACATATATTGGATCCATTTTAATTTATTTGTCTTATTTTTTTTTGGGTTTTTTATATTTAAAAAATGCGTAAAAATATTATAAATCATGATAATTGACAACATAAAATATGTTTTGAAAAAAAATAGAAAAAATTCCACTCATTCTTTAAGTGAATCTATCGTAAAAATACTATAAATCATGATAATTGACAACATAAAATATTTCAAAATTGTTGCATGTGGATAGTCTTATTGTGCCTTGAATAGCGTCAAATAAAGTACAAGTTTGTGATAAAAAAACTTATTCCTTTATCCACACAAACAATCGCTTCAAAATCTCCGTTATTAGCCCCAAAACATA
>NC_064291.1:52983625-53016642 GCF_019186545.1 Solanum stenotomum
TCTACTTGTTCATTTCTATACAAATTTTTGTGTCTACTATGCACATCCAAAATTGGAGGACACTGATGTCAAATGAAACCAAATTAAATGACATATTTATGTATTATGCATTTTAGAAAAATATATTTATATTTTTATATAAAATTTAACCAAACACGACTTTAATTATACATTTTTTTAATAAAATAAAAACTATATTTTCATGACCGAACCAAATTAAGAAAGAAAATGATTAAAAGGCCTCGAATTTAAATTTTGAATATGAACAAAAATCTCATTAAAAGTAGTAAGTACATTCAAAAATAAATATGAATTCAAATTAATTATTTTATTTTTTTTTAAAAAAAATGTGTGGTCTTGAATGCATAGACTTTTGAAGTGAGTCAAAAATGGGGTCCATGTTTTAACTTTGCATTAATTTCTTTTACTCCTCCCAATGTGTTGTACACGTGTGACAATGAAAATCAACAACTTAATGGTGGATAAAGTGGGAATTACATAACTTTTGGCTGGTTTTTTTGGAATGTTCAATACTCTCAATGCAAAATGTACAATTAAATTAAGCTTGAAATTTTATTAAATTGACAAAAGTACCCTTGGTCGTCATGATCGTCTTCACATTTCTATATAATAGAAATTCAACTTCTTAACAAAATTAAAGTGCAACAATATATATATATATATATATATATATATATATATATATATACATACTAGATGGAGGGCCCCGTGCCAACACAGGCCGAATAATGTCAATGAAAATAGTGTGAATTAGGTCGAGTTTTAAGTAAAAATCGCACATGTTATTTAGTTGCGTGATTTTCATCATCTATATATTGTAGTCGAATAAACATTTTCAACATGTAAAAGAACAACATCTTTTGATGTATTATTCAAGCAAAATATTATGGACAATTGACGTAGCTAGTAATTGTAGTTCATTTTGTTAAAGAATGACAAAAGTCCACATCAGTGGTTAATGAGATGAGTGGACTCCTTATAAGACTTGGGTAATCCTTCTCCCTTTGAGCTAGCTTTTGGGGTGTTGATTAGATCTAAGACCTAATTTAACATGGTATCAAAGCAGGGCTCGTCTCACCCGATGTTGGAGCCCCCAAAATCAAAATTTCCCACGCACCAGATGCTAAGATGCACTGGGCGTGAGGTGGGGTGTTAAAGAATGACAAAAGTCCACATCGGTGGTTAATGAAATGGGTGGACTCCTTATAAGGCTTGGACAATCCTCCCCCCTTTGAGCTAGCTTTTGGAGTGTGAGTTAGGCGTAAGACTTAATTTAACACATTTGACATGTTAAACTGCATCTGTACGTTCTATACAGTAGATGTAGGAGACACGATATTCATCGGTAATTTGGTATTTATAGCAAAAGTGAGAAAATTTGTTGAGACGGTCGACTATCCAGCCATACATTCCAGAAGTCTGATCGCAGTCAGTGTTAGTGTTAGTCGCTACTTCTGCAAAAAAAAGTCTTTTGTGAGAGACTAGGCATATTATATAATATTTCAACAAAAATTTGCAGAATATTGATTCGTATTTGTTATTAAAAAGTGGAAAAATCAATAAAATATTTTCAGTTCGCTCATTTTTAAATCCATCAAGTGTTAAAAGTTGAAAATCAGTTATAAGACATCTTTGTAATCCCCTCTGTTTTAATACTCTCATTTATGTATGTCTATAAGATTGCACAACAATGTCCGAAACTAACATGTCTATAAGATTGTATAAGAATGTCCCAAACCAAGCGCAAGGATTTTCTTATGTAATTTTCTTTACAACAACAACATATTCAGTTTAATCTCATAAACAAAAGTGTAAATACATGAGAATACACACAGAGAAATGTACTTGGAAACTGGTACCAATTTAGACATAAAACCATGTCATTTTGAACATTGATCATCACTCAATAATAGGGATTATGTTCACATCGCTTCAAACATCGGCTTGGAAGAAGTAAGAAGTTACGTTGGAACGGAAAGTGAGTTGATCTGATTAATATTGGATTGAAATTGTCATGTAGAAGAGTGTTTATAAAGCTAAATAAAATAACTTACTTGTTGTCCATACCAGTGGCTTCCCGGTAGCTCTTAGTTGAGTTGATAGTTTACTGCATCATGCTACAATATGCTTCCACGGTTAGAAAATCTGTTGTTATGAACAACGAAATCGAGGGGGAAAAGAGCCAAAGATCTGAAGAGGAAGCTTACCAAATTCAATACCTAGACTACAGTTTTCAAGTCATATTGTCCATATAGACTGTAAGCAACTTTAGAAGTAGAATCTCTCATTGGTCTAAATATGCCATTTGCTTTCTTTCTTTATTTTTTCTGGCCTCGTGATTTCGCATATTCATTTTACATAGATCACTCTTTCTAACTCGACTTAAATTCATAGTGCACATATCCCTGTTAACACTATGTATATATAGTATAGGTTTGTTTGAAACACAATTGTTAACGTTTCTTAGCCGTTATAAGCATGACTTAGACGAAAGAAATAGATGAAGCAACTACAAATGAAAAGGCCAAACCTGTACATACGTAAGACTCACCACTCCTTTTGATTAACCTCATGTAAAATAAACTTAAAATGAAACCATTTCAATAATTAACACACCAACAGAAACAACGTAGAAGGTAAATTAATTTTCTTATGAGGAGGTTTCATCAATCACTAAATATCGCACAAATTAGTTGCTAATCCCATCACCTTCTTCGGTTTTACAGTGTAAAACTTTACCAAAATTCAACATTTGAGAAAAATTCCTTAAATATGAAGTCTATATACCTCGTCAAAGAATTTGTACAAGTATTAAGCCCTAATTCTTACTCGGCCAAGAGAAAACAGAGAAGAAGCAAAATACAAGAAGACTGAAATCTATTAAAGTTTTCCAGATGTTCCAACCAATAGTCCAGACGAAGCCAAGGGAAAATAGATTTTGCAAACAATAAAGCTCACCATTGCCCATACGTGCTTAGAAAGAACCCAAAATCCTCATATCTAATTCACATACAAAACGATATATCATGCATAATAAGCAAAGCTGAAATACAGTGTTATATACATCCTAAGTGAAGGTTTATAGAAGATGACTTTTAAAGAAGAAGATGAATTGAAACAGAGTAGTATATTATTTCTTCAGGAAAAGATTACTTTACATTGAGACTCTAGTCTTGTATTTATACACATACTCATCCCTCTAATTGTTTCTTGAATGTAACTAACTTTTAACTAACTAATTTTTCCTAACTGACTAACAGTGTTCTAACTATAATTTGAACCTTTCCTCTTTTGCTTCTTGAGTTCTGTTAACACTCCCCCTCAAGCTAGAAGAGGCAAATATATTTAGAACTCCTAGCTTGGACAATAAGAACTCATGTTGTGCTTTGGTCAGACCTTTTGTGAGGAGATCAGCAGGCTGGTTCTGAGTAGGTATGTAGCTCACACTGATTAGTCCTTGTTGCAGCTTCTCTCTAATAAAATGACAATCGATTTCGATATGTTTAGTACGCTCATGATAGACTGGATTAGCTGCTAACTGAATAGCAGACTTGCTGTCACTGTGTACGTGTACCGGAAGCCTTACTTCAGCTTTTAACTCCTTCAGCATTCCCACTAACCAAACTAACTCAGCCACAGTAGATGCCGAGCTTCTATACTCAGCTTCAGCTGAGCTCCTTGATATTATTGTTTGCTTCTTGGCTTTCCAGGATACCATAGACTCTCCAAGTTTGATTACATAGCCTGTTACAGATCGCCTTGTAATAGGACAAGCTGCCCAGTCTGCATCACAATAGGCTGTTACCTCATTGTTTGGATTACTTGACAATAATATACCCTGACCTGGTTGTTGTTTGATATACTTGACAATTCTAAGTGCAGCATCCATGTGAGACCTTTTGGGTTGTTGTAAAAACTGACTTAAAGTTTGGATGCTGAAAGAAATATCAGGTCTAGTCATGTTCAGGTATAGGAGTTTTCCAACTAACTTCTGATAGGAGCTTTGATCTACAAGTTTGTCTCCTTGATTTTGCCCTGTTTGATCATCATACTGTTTAGATGTCAACTTGACATTCACATCAATAGGTGTGCCAGAAGGTTTAGCAGCAGACAATCCCACTTCAGATATAAGTTGAAGTGCATACTTCCTTTGATGCATAACAATTCCAGCTTCAGATCTTGCAAATTCTATCCCAAGAAAATACTTCAACTCACCTAAATCTTTCATTTTGAATATCTGTTGTAGAGAATCTTTTGTTCCTTTTATCAGCTCCAAGCTACTTCCTGTAATCAAGATATCATCAACATACACCAATATTATTGTAATTCCTTCAGAGTTCTTCCTTGTGAACAAGGAATAGTCATGTTGACTTTGGTTAAAGTTAAGGTTTTGTAATGCTTCAGTAAGCTTGTGATTCCATTGTCTTGGTGCTTGCTTAAGACCATACAAGGATTTGATCAGTCTGCATACTTTGTTCTCCCCCTGACTAGCAAATCCTTGAGGCACATTCATGTAGATTTCATCCTGTAAGTCACCATTTAAGAATGCATTATAAACATCCATTTGGTGAATGTGCCAGCGTCTTGACACAGCCAATGCTAGAATAGTTCTAACAGTCACCATTTTTACCACAGGAGAGAAAGTTTCTTTATAATCTATTCCCTCCTTTTGACTGTACCCCTTTGCGACTAACCTTGCTTTCAATCTTTCTATCTCCCCAGTGGACTTGTATTTGATTTTATAAATCCATCTACAACCAATTGGAGATTTCCCTTTTGGCAAATCAACAAGCTCCCAAGTGTTATTATCTTGCAAGGCTTTTATCTCAGCTTGCATTGCCTCTACCCATTTTGGCTCCTTACTTGCCTCTGCAT
Organism: Solanum stenotomum; assembly: GCF_019186545.1. Taxonomy (NCBI): domain Eukaryota; kingdom Viridiplantae; phylum Streptophyta; class Magnoliopsida; order Solanales; family Solanaceae; genus Solanum; species Solanum stenotomum. The sequence continues at coordinate 52,988,522 of NC_064291.1, forward strand.
AAGTAGCAGGTTCTGTATTTATAGAGGTTGCTGCAACAAACTGCTGATAATTCTTAGATAAATGACTGTAAGACACACAATCTGATATAGGAAATTGTACTTCCTTGTTAATATTAAGAGACACAAAATCCTTCATCCATACAGGTGGATGTACCCCTCTTGTAGACCTTCTTGTAACAACTTCTTCCAGATTGCCTTGATTCTCAGAATTATGTGTTTCCTCCATATGTTCCATCACAGTATTCTCTTCTACCATTTCCTGTTCACTTTCCTCAGAACTTTGCATTTCTTGTGGACAGTTTTGACCAAGAGTAATATCTCTAGTCACCCTGTCAACTCTCGGAATCCAATCTACATTTAGTAGTTCAGCATTCATATTATCCACAAAAGGACCAACTTCTTTGTTTGTGAATGTAGCCATAAAGGGAAACACTGACTCCTTGAATATGACATCTCTACTTACAAAGAAGTTATTTGATGATAAATCAAACAATATGTAACCTTTTTGAGTTTCTGAGTACCCCATGTGTATTGAAGATTTTGACCTGGATGCTAACTTATCATTCTCTAATAGATTTTTAGCAAAACACAGACATCCTAACACTCTTAGGTGTGTCAACATTGGCTTGGTTCCATATAGCCTCTCATATGGAGATTTATCTCCTAGGACTTTACTAGGCATCCTATTTATTAGATATACAGCAGCTAGTACACACTGTCCCCAATACCTTATAGGAATGTACCCTTGAAACCTCAAGGCTCTTGTTACCTCTAAGATGTGTCTATGCTTTCTTTCAGCTACTCCATTTTGTTGTGGAGTATAGGGACATGACCTTTGATGTATTATACCTCCTTCTTTAAACATATTTGCACATACAGAGTTTACAAACTCTGTACCATTATCAGACCTGACCTTCTGGACTGTTTTACCAAACTGAGTTCTTACAAACTTCAGAAACAGTGATACACATACACAGACATCAGACTTATTTTTCAACAAAAAAATCCAAGACATTCTTGAGAAATCATCAACAACTGTAAGGAAAAATCTATTACCATCAAAAGTTGCCTTCTTATATGGACCCCAAACATCCAAGTGAATCAGTTCAAATGACTCAGTACTTTTAATACTACTAACAGGGAATACACATCTTGTTTGTTTTGCATAAGGACACACACTACATTTATTCAAAACTCTGTTCATACAATCTGAGTTTACAGGAAACAACTTGTTCAAAATGTGAGATGACACATGTCCTAGTCTCTTATGCCATACACACACCTCCTCTTTTGATAATTGCTTTTCCTTTTCCTCTCTTTCTGTCATCATACACGACTGGTGTGTTATCTGATCCTGTGTAAGATTCTTCAGTAGCAAGTACAGCCCATCACTTTCTTTACCAATCGCCTTCACCTTGCCAGTGTAAAGCTCCTGAAACGCACAAAAATGTGGAAAGAAAGTGACTGAGCAACCTAACTCCTTAGTCATTTTGCTTACTGACAATAGATTGTACTTAAATTCTGGGATGTGAAATACATCTGTAACTATAATTGTTGGAGATATGCGACAAGAACGGGTATGAGTCACATAGGCCACTTCACCATTAGGTAATGATACTGGTTTTGGACATTTAACCTCTACTACAGACTCTTTATTAAGCATACCAATTTTCGAAATCATATGATTTGTTGCCCCTGTATCTATGATCCACACATCATTATTTTCAGACACTAATAGAGCCTTACCTGCTGCATTAGTCTGAACTTCATGAGCCTGAACTCCATGAGCTTGAGCTGCATTTCCTGCATTTGCAGTCCCTTTATTCTGCTTAAGCATTTGTAGTATTTGACTGTATTGCTCTTTGGTAAAAGTGCAGCCTTGTAGGTGTTTTGCACACTCATCTTCTTCATTATTTCCAGCAAATGACTTGCCATTTGTACCAGGCACATTTGTGTTAAATCCATAGTTAAATGATGTAGAGCTATCAGATACACCATCATATGCCTCTCTTCTTGTATTACTGGATTCATTCACCACCATGTAGGCAGTATTTCCTGCTCCATTAACTGCCTTCCTCTTTGACTTGAATTCAGGAGGGTATCCAATTAACTTGTAACATTGATCTTTAGTATGACCCTTACACCTGCAGAATTCACAGACAATACCAAAGCTTTTCTTGAACTTGTTTGGTACTTGTGCACTGGTAGACCCTCCAGATCTTGAGTAAATTGCTAGTGGATCAACTCCAGACATACTTATAGAATTCATACCCATGTTATTACTGTTAGAAGCAAATCTTTGACACTCATCACTAACAACCATAGCATATGCCTGGTTCACTCCTGGTATAGGACTCATTAATAGAATTTGACTTCTAGCCTGTCCATATGATTCATTCAATCCCATAAGGAATTGATAGAGTTTTTGCCTGTTTACATGATCGATAAAACCTCTTGATTTTTCACAGTTACAACCAGGGGATGGGACTAGAGCTTCAAACTCATCCCACAAGTTCTTAAGTTTTGTAAAATAGACAGACACTGAATCTGTACCTTGCTGCAGTGTTGCAATTTCCTTATGTAGACTGAAAGTTCTTGATCCATCCATTCGATCAAACCTTTCCTTCAAATCATTCCAAACACTTTGAGCAGTGGAGGCAAAAGCTACTCCTCCTAACAGACTTTTTGAAACAGAATTGAGAAGCCATGAAAGAACCACAGCATTTACTCTCTCCCATTGATTCCTTAGTTCAGGAGACACACCATTTTTTGTACATGAACCATCCACCAATCCAATCTTGTTCCTTCCAAGAAGAGCCAATCTAATAGACCTGCTCCAGACAGCATAGTTTTCAATTCCAAGAAGTTGAAACGAAATGAGATTAACTCCACTAATGTCAGCTGGACTTAAGAACAGTGGATGATTGTAATCCATTCCTTGACTCATTGACATAGCTGGTGTGGGATTATTGTTCCCAGGATTTCCACCATTACTGACATCAGTAACATGGCCACCATTGTTAATTTCTTGAGACATATCAACCATCTTCACTTTGTAATTGCGGAAGCTTAATCAACTTGAGACTCTGATCTTCAGAAATCCAAGATTTGTAACTCACACACCTGATCTACTCAGACTTTGATCAAAGCTTTGATACCATGAAGGTTTATAGAAGATGACTTTTAAAGAAGAAGATGAATTGAAACAGAGTAGTATATTATTTCTTCAGGAAAAGATTACTTTACATTGAGACTCTAGTCTTGTATTTATACACATACTCATCCCTCTAATTGTTTCTTGAATGTAACTAACTTTTAACTAACTAATTTTTCCTAACTGACTAACAGTGTTCTAACTATAATTTGAACCTTTCCTCTTTTGCTTCTTGAGTTCTGTTAACACTAAGGCGTCAAATATCTGTAGCTCAGAAATTCATAAGGCCCAAATTCAATTGAAACACAGAACAATATGCAGCTTAGACAAGAAAAAGTGAAATTGTTACAACAAAGCTTTGTGCAGAAACTAATATAGAAAGTTGTAATCATTCGAATCAAAAATATTGGAGGATGTTCTTCAAATGAACAACTCACCAATAGAATTGAGTTAGATGATAATAATATCCAAGAATAAAATCTAAAAGAAGTTGGTGAAAATGTGACATTGTTCCCGATATCAAGAACTCCTAAATAATTTAAATAGTTGCATCCCTAAAAATATATATGATCCAAGTCAATGGAATAATGTAGATACAAAATTGAGAGATCTATTAGTAGAAAAGGGACCATTTAGAATGGCTAATATAAATTTTCCACGAGATAAATACGTACGATATTTTACTACAACACACTATATTCAAAAATTGGTAAACGGAGAAAAGCATGAAAGAAAATGATTAATCTACTCTAAAGATTTGGATTTTTTTTTTTTTTTTTGTTGTAAATTATTAGCACAACTTCTATTATTTGTAATAGTAAACAAGCTAGTGAAGGTAGTAATGAGTGGAGAAATCTTAGTGTTAAGCTCACAGTCCATGAAGTAAACAATGAACATATTATTAATAATATGAGCTCGTGTATTGATTTAGAAATGAGATTGCATTAAAAAACAATTGATAAAGTTGTGCAGGAACAAATTGATAGAGATAAAGTGCAATGGAAAAATGTATTGTCAAGAATTGTTGACGTGATCAAAACTCTTTGGAAAAATAATTTAGCATTTAGGGGAACAAATGGAAAGATCTATCTGTTGGGATATATACTATTAACCATGTGTTAAGAAATAATATTTATTATAGAATAAATATTTGCTCAATTTTAATAGATCATATATTCGTTTATGGTGTCTATTTACTTATATAGTAGATGATTTAGTGTGTAGAGTTTTAGCTTATACACAGAGGATTAAATCATCGGTTCTTATAAGTATAAAGTTTTTTGTTCACAATCTAGGATGGAAATTGGACATGCCATCGGTACGATTGTAGCACAAGATTATAGGTAATTTATCTTGATTATGGGAACGGTATAGTTCCAACTTCTTGTGCTAGTGCATTTTGTATGTATTGAACGGGACCGAGTAGAGATAGTTGTTTTAGACTGACTGACAAAACATATTCTCTAAACTATTAAATGTACTTATATTCTTAATCCTGATATAACTATTATGATCTGTATATATTAATTATCGTTTTGATTTATTAAAAGGTGAGATTCTGAGATGGGTCAATATGCCTGGTAAGTTGGATGATAATAATATATATTGGTGAAATAATAAGTTAGTTGATGGAATCCATGTCTCGTTATAGAGATTGATTGATATGCCTTTTTGAGAAACTTATAAGTTTTCATCGTGTCAAACCTTGCAAGTGGATTTATGAATCCGACACATGAAATAAGTTAAGTAGTGCTCTAAAGGAAATTAATCATTAAGTTAAATTCGTCAGTAATTTAATTTATTGATTAGTATCTGAAATCTTAACATGGGGAATTACATAAGTGTTTAATGGGGAATTACGAAATATAAATAGAGGAGTGCAATTACGAATTTCTAGTGGAATGATTTGTAATTTATTATGGTAAGAATAATTCAAATTAATTATTTGGAATTATTTCCATAATAGGAAGCCTCAGTAATTAATTCTGTGGTCCCTCCAGTGCCCATATTTAACTAGAACTTAGAATCCTAATTCTAAAGGGAAAAGGGGAGAGGCGTTAGTTTTCTTATAAAAAGAAAACTAGCGTGTATTTTTCGGTTGAAGAAAAATAACGTGTGTTTGGTTCTCCTCTTTGGACTGTGAAGAAATCTCTATAATTAGGGATTCTTCTAGCCCTAGATTTATTAGTTTTCTATTCGATATTTGCCCACCCAAGTATTGAGAGAGTTCAGATGTGACCTTGGGATCACTGTAGAAGACCATAGCTATCTTGTAGATTCACTTGAAGAACTGTCTAAATTGGGGATTCACTTGAAGGTATGTGTTCACGCTTCAAGAGGTATTTATCGAATTAAATTTCAGTATGTTTATGTGTTCTAGCATGATTATGTGGTCTAGCATAAACAATATTGGTTATCTATTATTCATGTAAGCAGAAAAATTCTAGTATGCTTCCGCTGTGCATATAGTTTTCCAACACTATCAAGAAAGTAATGGTAATTTTTAAAGCCTAATTGAAATGATTAATAAATTTGATCCAGTTATGCAAGAACATATTTGAAGAATAAGCATGACGAAATTCATAGTCATTACCTTGGACATAATATACAAAGTGAATTATTAAACTTATTAGCAAGTGAAGTCAAGAATAAAATTATTAAAGAGATTAAAGAAACAAAATATTAGGGCCTCTCTTTAAGGTTTGGCTTTAGGCCTCCGATCTTGTTGAGTCGGCCCTAGAAACAGGGTACGTGAAGAGAACAGAAGCAGTGGAAGCCAAAGAGAGAGAAGTAAAGAAAATCATAACATTGTGTACGAGTTCGGAGAATTTTCTGTAAATAGGATGAGAAGAGAATCTGTGCTTAATAGCGTATATTAAAGAGTATAGGAGCAAACAAGTGACAGAAAGTCTCATTGTTTTTGGATGGGTGGTAAAAGGATCAGTGCCTTGATATTTTAGCTGTATAAAGTTGAGGAAAATGGTGAAGAAGAATCCAAAAATTGTGATGGGACTACTACTCTGTTCCTGTATGAAAATGGAATTGAAAAAGTTCCCATTGTAGGCCATTATTATTTGAAGAAGAAGCTAAGGACAAATAAAAAAGGGTTGATCGATGAAGGAGGAGGAGAAGAGGTCAGAGAGTTTATATATATGTCATACCGTTGAAATTTTCCGAAGTATAAACTTTGGGATTTCCATTGAAGTGGGAACTAATTGGCATATTAGTTCTTTGGAATTTTGTATGGTGATGTAGCGTGAATCCGATGATTTTTCACTTTTTTCAGTTGTCTTTTCACAAGAATCTTTAAGGTAATTTGGCAGGGAGTATTATTTATCTTCAAATAATTCAATTGAAAAAATCGTAAATATGACAACAAAATTGTTATTTTCTTAGCTAGTTAGAAGGTTGTAAAAAATAATATTATCCGATAATTATATATCTTGATCCAATTACATAATAATTCAAGGGTATAATTGAATTTTTTTTAATATAGAATTGTAATCTAAACACAAGATGAGGTGGGAAATAATGAACCAAAAATTTGATAAAAATAAACTCGACATGACTAATCTCCGCACTACTGATCCATGCATTATTAATCTCTGTGTTACTAATCCCTACGTTATTAAAATCTTTGTGTCAAACGATCCCTAAAGTTTTTGTTCCTTTAAAATTATTTCTTTCAAAATGAAAATATTTCTATTATTTGTATATATTTATTAATGTTATCTTTATTAATTAATTAATGTCTCATAAGTTTGATTAAATTTCATTTAAAATTTTATTCCTCATCTTTAGACTAATCAGTAACATTTTTTGTTTTATTTTATATATTAATTGATATTAATATTTTATGTTTTATGTATATTATTTTCAACGTGAACCCAAGAATTTATTGATTCTTTTAGTGAAAAAATTTTAAATTTATTTTCCTTCGCGTTTTAGCCGCTAAGCCAAACAAGCTCTGAGAATCCGTTTGATCATGAGAAGTTTTCACTTTTTTACCAGATTGGTTTTTGCTTTATTTAAAAATTAGTGTTTGTTGATGAAAATTTTAAAATCCTATTTTTCACTTTTTTTCATTAGTGTTGAAGTAATTCTTGAATAAATTAGAAATTGAACTATCAGGCTGTTTTTCATTATTTTCATTAGTGTTGAAGTAATTCTTGAATAAAATGAAAATTTGTCTCTGCTGAGTAGCAGACAAAGTTTGGGGAGGTTTTGACATTTTTAATAAAGGGAAAAAGGGCTGAATATGTTTCCGAACTATCGTAAATGGTATGTGTATATTCTTCGGTATACTTTTAGGATGTCAGTGCTCTTGACGTTCAAATTTTGGTGCATATATATCCTTCATACTAACGGTGGTACACGTGTCTTAATCCTATCAGCCGACTCGATATTAAATAAATTTCTACCCAAAAAAACTCACCCGATTAATTGAAAATCGCCCAAATAAAAAATACCCACACCCAAATTATAAGGGAATTTCACAGTAACTTCCGATTGCCTTCTCGTACTTGAACATCTCTATTCGCCGGAGAATAATACCAACAACACAACTCCAAATGCGTACATGCCAACTTCTATGTCGCTATTACTATTAGTTGGAAACTCCGGCGTTACGAACCTCTCATGACTTCAAACTCGCGAGTTCTAGTAGTAGTCGTTGATCCCCTACTATCCTACTTTGAATATGAGACATCTCGTAAATCTCACCGCCATTCATCACGGTTTTGCTCTCGCTTCCCTATAACAATCAATCAGTGTCTCTGTTATTTTCGCCGCCATGGCCTTAGGGAAGTTTCCGGTTGAAACTCCATTAGTAAGAGATGAAACCCCACTAGATCTATAATAGGAAGAGCAACATCAAGAAGTAGAAGAAGAAAATTCACAAAGAAACCTTGAAATCCAGTAATTCAACCATTGAAGCCCCAAATAAACCTCCCGTAAGAAAAATTGGAGTCAGGAAAGGACAATAGAATATCTTGTTGAGAATGAGGATGATTTGGGGAAAGGATGCTGCTACAGAAGTGTTTTAAGTCTCTTAATTTGAAATTAAGTGAATTGATTGGAGGTTTTGGGTTGTATTAATTTGGGTGGATTTTTTAATTATTCATGCGGATATTTTAATAATTCGGGTGGGTTTTTTTAAATTTTGAATAGAAATTTAACAAATAATGAATCGATGGTTAAGATTGAAACACGTGTACCACCGTTAGTATAAAGGGTATATACGCACCAAATTTTGATGGTAAGGGCATTGACATCCTAAAAATATAACGAATAGTATACACATATCATTTACGATAGTTTGAGGTATATTTATCTTTTTTTCCTTTAATAAATATTGAAAATATAGTTAAAGATACTATTAAATGCTAAAATATTGACATTTTGAAAAAATTTCCTTTTGGAAATTGACTTCAGCAGTCGGTGGGCCTTCGAAAGCGAAATTAAAAGGGGAAATTCTGCAAATAACCGCTAAAAGTAACTTGTCACGGCCAAATGTATCCTGAATTTCTCAAATGATTTTCAAGTGGTAGAAATAATTACTAAAATAATTTTTGAATTTTCTTATAACAATACAAATACAATACAAATCATATAACTATATTGTCAATATCACCAACAAAAACAAAATTAGCCGGCAAGCTCTATCCTTTCACAAATTTCAGCTGTCTGATATCATTTTTAAATCCGTTCTAAAAGCGTAATACTCGTTAAATCATTTTATATTTATTTTTCTTGTTTTAGAGCTTGTTTGACTTGGCGGTTAAAAATTATTTATTTTTAAATGTATTTATATTAAAATAGCTTTTCAAAAAGTACTTATGAAAAAAGCAATACTAATTCATTTCAAAAGTGTTTTTGCAATGCTTTTGAGAGTTAAATTAGAAGAAAAAAACAGATATCAATGAACTTGTAATACTCTCTTCGTCCAACAATAATTGTCTAATATACTATTTTGAAATATCAAAAAGTTTTTTTGAACGGGCTGGGCTGACTCAGCCTGACCCACTTAATAGGTTTACCTATTAAGTAAAAATACGATTCTTGTTGAAATTATTTTGTTAAATAGACATAGACGATAGACCAAAGTAAAGTTTCATCCGGAGAGAGTAGAAAATAGAGGAAATACACATCAGGGGAAATAAGATTTGTACCTTACCAAAAAAGAAAACATATTTATATATAACATATTTCCTCCGTTTGAAAAAGAATGACCTAATTTGACTTGAAACAATTTTTTTTTTAAAAAAAACTTTTTAATTTTGTGGTTTTAAATTAAAGTTATGTCAAATGTATCAAAATGTCATTTAATCTTGTGGCCTTAAACATGACAAGTGAAAAGTTAAAGTGTTGCCAAAAAAAGAAGAAGAGATCATTCATTTTAAAACAGACTAAAAAGGAAATCAAGTCATTCTCTGTTAAAACGGATGGAGTAATAAAAAAGTAGTACAACAAAATTGTCACTCGATAACAGGCATGAACATACATGCAACTTAATATTACAACAACAATTGAAATTTCGAAATAACATGAGAAAAAAGGGAAAAGACATAGATTTCCCCTTGAACTTATCCCGAAAAGTCAGTTACACGTTTAAACTATCATGATGACCTATTACACATCTTAACTACTCAAAAGTGAATTTATTATCACCCTGAGACGTGTAACACCACTCTTACATTATGTGGTGTATTACACTTGCTGCCACATCAGCGCTACGTCAGCGTCATGTGATAAATTATAATTTTTTGTTTTGTTTTCTTTATTAATTAATTTTTTTTGGATAACTATATTTTACTCTAACTAATCCCTATTTAATTGTTTTAATTCTCTAATAATTATATCTTCTTCATCACTAATCCCACCCATTTTCAATTCTCATTTCATCAAAAAATCATATCCGGCCCAACTTTTACTATTGATTTTGTTCTTCACCACCACTATATATATCACCTTCAATTCTTCTTCTTATTTGTCACCCAACATCAAATATCACCACTACCATTATCAATATCGATTTTTTTCTTCTTTACCAGCTTCAATTATCTCTTTTAATGTTTGTCACCCGCCACCCATCACCACCAAACCCATAAAGCTGCTATTACCACCAAACCCAAAAATTGATTAACAACCAAAAAGTCTTTAACAAAGTCAAAAAAATTGAAAAAGATAGAAACAATCAATCAAAAATTTTCTAGATAAAATACAATTATTCACTAACAAATCCATAGGAATTAACCTAATTGAAAATAAAAAAATAATTGTGCTTTAAGATTATGATAATGTCACACCCCGAGCCTACACCTCGGACGTGGCTGGCACTCGAGAACCATTGCTAGCTCCAAGCGAACCCTTGGCCTGACTTACTTACTTAGCGGAAGACTCTAAGCATTATTATAATGATCAAATGCACTTTATTCAACTGTTTAATAAAATAACTAAGAGTGTTTAAAGGTCAAACATTCAACTTGGCCAAAATGAAAACTCAAGTTTTAACATATGAAATGATAATGTAAAGACAACTGAACTACTACTTGTTTATGAAGCCTCTAAAACAAAGAGGGATGTCGGGACAGGACCCCCGATCATCCTAACAACTAAAAAGCTAAACAATTATGAAAAAGGCCCTCCGAAAAGCAAGGAGGCTCACCAACTGACTCTGAGTGCTCAACCTGATCAACGAGGAGCTGGATGTTGATCCTAGATGCATGTGTCTACATCAAAAGACGATGCAGGCCAACTGGCATCAGTACATTGAATGTACGAGTATACGAGTTGGAATGTTAAACACAACCTAAGCTTGAAAAGGATCTGACAGGAACACTTACCTTGACTTTTACTCAACTCATGAACAACTTAACTCAATATAAAGCAATAAAACACATGCAATATATAGAAAGCTTTTAAAACAGCAGAAAGCAACTTAGTTTGTTAAAGAAATGCAATAACAAACTCAACTGTATTTGTATAATAAAGTAATATAGTTTCTGTGGGAGTTTTCTCTAACCGAGAACCACTATTATGAGCCTACGTGGTGATACAACGTCATGCCCACGCTGCCAGAACTATCCTATACTTTGCCGTCATATAGAACGCCTTAACTAAGTGGATCCACTAGTCTATGATAAAAAGCAACTTAAGGATTCATCTAAAAAGTATGATCATTTACTACCCATGAGGGCTAAATGGTTTATGGAGGCTTGAGTTAATATGAACTCGCATCCCCATATCGGTGCTTAATACTACTCCCAAAATATACTTAGCTCATATATTTTTAAACAAATTTCTTTCTTTGGTTTGAGATAATTAGTCAAAACTTAGCTTGAAAACTCTCTTGGAAATCGGCGTTTCCCTTTCTTGTTCAAATGTGAAAACATTTTTAAACTCTTGGGAATGCATAGTCCCCATATACTTTTGAAGAAATGAACTTCAATCTTTACTCTTTACTTTTTACTCAACTTGAACTTTAAGTCTTAAAACAAAGTTAAAAGCATTTGCAAAAGACTTCTTGAAAAGACTCTTAGAACTTCCTAGACTTGGCTCTTAACTTTCCTTGAATTTGAATTTACAGATTCAAGGTTATGATTCATGTTTTTGAATGATTTATAGGTGTTTAGAAGTCATTTAGAGTAGTTAGAATCAATAGGAAATGTTAAAACACTTTAGAAAGACTTAAATGGACTGAATGACGAAAAACTAGTGAAAAACGACGATTTGGGCGCATCCCGGGCGCACGGCACCAGACCCAACTTTCTGGGACTCATTTTGGGCGCACTGCAAGCACGTTGCCCCAAGCTCTCTGGTGCTATAGGGCGCGACGCGCCTGGCCCTTTCCAGGTCCGTCTGACGAATTTCTCAACTCGTTTTCTGATCCTAAATCGATTACTTCCGATTCCCTTTCTCAAATTCACTTTAGAATCAGATACCCAGAACATATACACAAAATCTAACTCAAACAACTCAAGGAAACAACACTTTAATCTCAAGAAACTCCTTAATCTCAACTCATGTTCAATAACGAAAGCAATTCAAGAACAACTACCAAGAACATTCAAATTCCAATCTTTTTAGAACGAATTCACGCTGAATCATACATGCTTGGCACGTGGGTGAACAAACCCAATGTTATGAAAGTCTCACATACCTTGTAGGATCAAATCCTTGATGAAACCCGCAATCAATTCCTTTCAAAACGACGAATCTTGTTTTTCCTCTTTTCCTTTCTCTTGCGTTCTCCTCTCTAGAACTCTAGAGTTAATTTCCAATTGCACAACCTGAACTAATTTAGTTTTTACCCTTCATTAATTCACTAAAACGAATTAAAATAATAGGGTATGGAAAAGACCAAACTACCTTTCCAAAATCCGGATTGGACATTTCCTTATTTGAATAGCCCATCTTCCAATGGGCATATCTCACTCATACGAATTCGGAATCACGCAAACTCGGCGGTGTTGGAAAAATTATACCAAGATCTTTCCTACGATATCTGGAAACACACCTAAATCATCCTGAGCTAGAAATTATGGTCTTTTGAAGTTGACCAAAAATCCAACTTAACATGCTTAACAAAATTTCCAGATTTTTATATTCTTTCCAAAAATGGTTCTTTCCAATTCTTAACTTCTTCCTAGTCATTTCAATTTGGCGAGATGTTACAGATAAAAAATAAAGAAGTGTGATGAAAATAAAGAATGAAGAAGAAGAGGACAATGGGTGGGGTTTGAAGAAGAATAGGTATGGGGGGTTGGGGTGGAAAAGAGGATTCTAATTATTATTTTTACTTTAATTTCAAACTGATGTGCCTATTTTATTTTTTTATTTTTATTTTCCACATCAGTTTTAGGGGTTAAGAAATTTCACTTTTGAATAGTATAGGTGCGTAATAGGTTACTATGATAGTTTAAGAGTGTAACTGACTTTTCAGGATAAGTTCAAGGCGGAATTTATGTCTTTTCCCGAGAAAAAATCATGCTACTTATTAAGTATAGGCATAATGCATAAACATGACCCTTAACTTGGCGTTAGTTGACAACTATGACCTTTAAGTTTGGGTGTGCACAAGTAGACACTTAAACTTGTATAAAATTGAGCAAATGAACACATTCGTCCTACATGGCACCCTACATGACAATTGTGTGTCCTACATAGCGTCCTACATGTATTGTGCCATGTAGGACACTTGTGTCTACTTGTTCAATTTTATACAAGTTCCAGTGTCTACTTGTGCACATTCAAAATTGGAGGGCATAATTGTTCATTGAAGCCAAATTAAGGGTCACGCTTATGTATTATGCCTTAAGTAAAACACACACATACATACATACAAATCAAAATTACATAGGAAGACTAAACCTCTGTTCCATTGGATAAAAATCCATATTCATCCTCCTTAGATAGTTCCAATTTCCAAACAGTTATTTCACTCCTCCTTCTTTGGAAATACCATTCCTCTTCTTCTTGGAATTCTTGTATAATTTTCTTGAAAACCCAGAGTAACATTTCACTTCCTGAAAGCAGAAAACAGAGGAAAAAGAATAGAAGTTTTATTTCTCTTTTTTCATATGTGAAGGAAAAATGACAAATTAATTTATGATTACTATTTAATATTTAATTAATAAAATATTTTATAACTTTTTTATTTAGTATAGGGGTAAAATGACAATCCAACTTCAAATTTTGGAGCTTTCCATTTTTAATAATTTTTTATTATTATTTATTATTTATTTATGATTATATGATGATAAGTTAGGAAAATGAAGAGGTGTAGTTATGAAGTTGATTTTAAATGGAAAAATATTTTTTTAAAATAATTTTTTTAAAAAATTAATAGGTAAGGATATTTTCGTAATTCAATTTTTGACTTAGATTCTTCCTATTTTTAATAATATATGAATGAATGAATATAATATATGATGATGATGATTTATCTTATTTTTTTAACCAATTTAAGAAAGAACATTGTAACTTTAATTTCAACTTACATATTTAAAATAACAAGATTAAAAAGCATTTTACTAAATTTGAAATATAATTTAAGATCACAAAATTCAAAAAATCTTATTTATTTTTAAAAAAATTTATATCTAATATTAAAAAAAAAGAACAAATAAATTAAAACAAAGAAAATATATCCGACCACACGATTAAGAGTTTTACGTCCTGTAGATTAAAATTTACCTTATTAAATTGCTTGTAAAATAAATATACATAATTTTTTATGATAAATGTTGTACTAATAATCTTATGAAGTAAGATAAAAACTTATTTTTTAAGAAAATAACAAAAGAATGATAATTACACATGTTAAACTATCTTACGTATGAATTAAATAAGATGATGACTAACCGTAACTTCATAATCAATAAGTAGGTCTTGGATTTTAAAACAATAGAACTTTCAAAAAAACCACTAAAGGGCAAATATATATCTTTTACATGCACTTTTATCAATTAATCAATGTTAATTATAATTAATATACATATTTGATTAGTAGTACTTGTTAAATTATCAATTTTCAGAAGTATGGTGTATTTGGTCCTGTTTCTTGACAATCAACAGGTTAAGAATATCAACCAAAGATAAGAGTTTGCACTAATCATAAAAAATTTCTTTTTAAAACGACCTTGGTCATTATAGGTGAATCCACAATATAATATATAGATTAACATGAAATTAACAATGTTTGCTCAGAAGATCATATATACGTTAAACAAAATATTGAATATTTATAATTAAATGTATTCATAGCTTGGTGAAAAATAAAACTAAAACACAAATCAAATCAAGCCGACTTACAAAAAAACATTTGATTTTGTTTGGTTTTGAATTTTTAAAATCGAAAATATTTGATTTGATTTTATTTTGATTTTTACCGTAAAAAAACTGATAATTTGATTTGATTTTGATTTGAATTGGACAGGTTTTTAGTTAACAACTTAGCATAGAGACTCATAAATTAGAGTGAAAATACATATTTTTTGCTATCATAATTTACGTGAAAGTGTTTGATTGGACATAAAATTTAAGAGAAAAATAAATAAAATTTAAAACTTGTAATCTAAAATAAACTAGAGCTATAGAAAGTTTGGTGGTTATAATATAGTAATGAAGTATTTTGTGTGATAAAAGTTCAGTCAAAAAGACTTACTACTAATATTAATTGCTAGTACTTGTAAGAAAGACCTAATCCTTTTTGCTCTTTTTTTTTAGATTTCATGAGAGAGTGAAATGATAAAAGGTCAAAAGGATCAATGAGTTCAGTTTGTACATATAAATTATAATGGTAGATACTTTTTAAAATTTATTTTGGACGAGGAAAGTGGATACTGGATAGGGAAAAGGTGAATAAATAGGAAACAAAGAATTTTTTAAAAGGTTGAATTCTTGGTATCTGGCATGGAACCACCTTTTTGTTACTCTCTTCCGATCTATTTTACTTGTCGTGCTTATTAAAATTAATTTTCATTACTCATTATATAATTAAGACAGAAATAATTATTAGTTCCATCTTTATCCTTGCTCAATAAATATGACAAAAGTTGATTAATGTGGTGAAAAAGAGATTGTTATTAAATTGAGATAAAAATAAATAAATAAAGATAATATATGCAAATTACTTTTCAACTTAATAATTTTTTAAGGAGTTTGTAAAAGGAAAATATGATAAAGTAAAATGAACCGGAGGGATTAATTTTATTGCACTTGGTGAAAATGTTTTTTCATGAATGAACTCAAATTTGCTAAGGGAAATATATTATTTTCCTTCTAATCATCTTTTTTTTAGAACTTTTAAGATTTCCTTCAAATTTTGGTTAGTCTATATTATCTCTCATTCATTTTTACTTGTCGAAGAACCAATAATAGATAGTTTCTGTGTGTTATTTTATAAGAGTTAAGTTTAGTTAATTGATAATTTATTTGTCTATCCTATTTATATTGATTACCTAAGCAGAAGTTTTTAGGTCAGTCCCCAATCATGTGCATAATTTGGCACTTCACAAGAGAAACAAAGAATAACATATATTGAGTTCAAGGAAGATATGAAAAATAATTACAACCGAGGCTGGAGTAAGAGTGTTGCCCATGCTCTATAGGAGGTGTCGTAAATTTAGCACAAATATTATATTTGTGTTTATAAATAGAAAAATAGATCAAGAACGTAGTAAATTATATTTTTTAAAATTTAGAATTCATAAATTCAAAATTCAAAATTCAAGTTCACTCGAGGTCGAAGACATGCATGATATGCATCTGACTTAATATTACAACAATAACAACTGAAATCTTGAAGCAACAGGAGAAATAAACATAGTAGTATAAAGTAGAGAGAATCTCTCATTCTCTGTATATTTCTTGCAAAATTAGACAGTAAGACTAAACCTCTGTTCCATTGGATAAACAATCATATTTGTCCTCCTTATATAGTTCCAAATTGGTTCACCACTCATCCTCCTTCTCTCAAAATACCGTTCTTCTTCTTCTTCTTCCAATTTTTGCATAATTTTCTCGAAAACCCAAAGAAGCATTTCACCTCCAGAAAGCAGAAAACAGAGGAAATACAAAACAGGGGAAACAGAGTCCGGGAAGAGAGCAGAGGCAGTGGAAGCCAAAGATAGAGAACTAAAGAAAATCATAACATGGTCGGAGAATTTCCTGTACATATAATGACGAGAAAAAATCAGCTTAATAGCGTATATTAAACAGTATAGGACCAAAGAAGTGACAGAAACTCTCATGGTTTTCGGATGAGTCGAAAAAGGATCAGTGTTGTTATTACCTTGATATTTTAGCTGTAGAAAATTGAGTAGAATAGTGAAGAAGAATCCAAAATNATTTTTAAGGAATTTGTAAAAGGAAAACATGACAAGTAAAATGAATTGGAGGGATTAATTTCATTGCACTTTGGAAGATATTCGACACTATTCTTGGTGAAAATGTTTTTTCATGAATGAACTCAAATTTGCTAGGGAAAATATATTATTTTCCTTCAAAATCTTGTTTTTAGAACTTTTAAGATTTCCTTCAAATTTTGGTTTGTCTTTATTATTTATCTCCCGTTTATTTTTACTTGTCGAAAAAGCAATAAATAGATAGTTTCGGTTGGATTAAATTGCCTTTTTTAAAATTTAGAATTCATAAATTCAAAATTCAAGTTTATTCGAGCTCCGAAGACATGCATGGTATGCATCTAACTTAGTATTACAACTGAAATCTTGAAGCAACATGAGAAATAAACATACTATAAAGTACAGAGAATGAGAAATAAACATAGTATCTTGCAAAATTAGACAGTAAGAGTGAACCTCTGTTCCATTGGATAAACAATCATATTTGCCCTCCTTCTTAGATAGTTCCAAATTGGTTCACCACTCATCCTCCTTCTCTCAAAATACTGTTCTTCTTCTTCTTCCAATTTTTGCATAATTTTCTTGAAAACCCAAAGTAGCATTTCACCTCCAGAAAGCAGAAAACAGAGGAAATACAAAACAGGGGAAACAGAGTCCGGGAAGAGAGCAGAGGCAGTGGAAGCCAAAGATAGAGAACTAAAGAAAATCATAACATGGTCGGAGAATTTCCTGTACATATAATGACGAGAAAAAATCAGCTTAATAGCGTATATTAAACAGTATAGGACCAAAGAAGTGACAGAAACTCTCATGGTTTTCGGATGAGTTGAAAAAGGATCAGTCTTGTTATAGCCTTGATATTTTAGCTGTAGAAAATTGAGTAGAATAGTGAAGAAGAATCCAAAATCTGTGAGGGAACAAGTTGTGGTGCTCTGTTCCTGGTACCTATAGAAAATGTAGGATTGTGTAGCCATGAAAGTGGAATATGCTAGGAACAAAAATAGGCCAATTCTTGAATTATTAGCCATTTGAAAAATTGAAGTTGAGAGACAATGCAAGAGAGTATTAATGTGTGTGTATATAGAGATGAAGAAGATAGAATTAGCAGTTGATTTAATGTGTATATATAGAAAAAAAGCGCCTTGTCTAAATTGAGTGTCAATATTTTTATTCGAAAACATTTTCTTTCGTACCAACTACCAAACTCATCCTAAATGTCACATGTTATATTGGAAAAGAGTGGAAAGGGTAAATTAGGCTATTTTAAGGGTCAGAAGGTTCAAAAAGAATAAACAAAACATTATTCCCTAACATATTGATGCACTCTCTTTTTTCAACATTCAAAGACGTCACGGCCACATCCACATCCAATTTCAACGAAATTTCATCTACTAGTAGATATCAAATATGAAACTTTAAAAGTTTGATACTATAATTAAATTTCGATTCGGTAATTACATAGGGAAGAAAAAATATTTTGATTATCCAATATTTTACATGTTAGCTTTTATAAGCATCATATATAGATGTTAGATCTCCACTCTCAAGTTCGACATTATGAATTCGCGGTATGAGTCAATCAAGACACGCATGATGTAGTTGTTAGGGAGCGCTTTATCCCCTAATGTAGAACTTTCTGGCACGTTAGGCTTCAATATGGGCACCGAACACCGGGTGGCTCCACTCTCAAGCCCGAACATTATTATTGAAAGCCTTAACTCTGAATGGGTCCTATTCAATGCGAATCTAAATTAGTCTGACTCTAATACATTTACTAGTCATAAGTGGAAACAAAAATAAAAGGCTTACTGCTGCTATTAATATAGTACTTTTGAAAGGGACTTGATCCTCCTCCTTTTTTAATTCTCTTTTTTTTTTCAAAGATTTGATGAGAGGATATATATATATATTAAAGGTTAAAAGGATCATTAAGTTCAGTTTGTACAGCAAATGCTGTCAACTAATATACATAATCACAAAGCTTGAGCTTTTTTATTATTATTTTTATTTTGGATGTGGATAGAGAGAGAGAACAGAAATTGGGAAGAAAAGATTCTGTTTATAAAATTAAATAAAGAAAGTTGTACCATTGCAAATGTTGAATTTCTTGGTTGTGCAAGTTTCTCAATTTGTAGTTAATTTCTCTAATTTATTCCATATCACTTAGCCCAAAAGTTGCCATCTTTTAATTTGTGATTCCATGTCAATATGATATTGAACCTTTTCTTCTTGTGTTTTTTTTAATAATTATTTCTCCAAACATGTTACTGTTATTGGTAAAATATTTTTTCATGACTGAACACAAATTTTTACCCATATGTTTCAATTTGTTTGTCCTATTTTTCTATTTAATCCGTTTTAAAAGAAGGAATCTCTTAAAGAATGTCTATTTCCATTTTTAACAACTTTTTAGTTGCAACTTTTCAATTGTCATGTTTAAAACTATAAAATTAAAGGACATTTTGGTATATTTGACGTATGTTTAGTATGAGATTACAAGATTTAAAAATCTTCTTTACTTTTTTTTAAATTGTGTGCCAAGTCAAAAAGCAGATAAATAAATTAAAACAAGGGAGTAAAACTTCTAAGATTTACTTCCAATTTTGGTTTGTCTGTTGCATGAGGGATTTAACTTGAAGCACTAACATCTTAATTGATCTTTGCACTAATATTATATTCATACTGTAGCAGGCTATTTACTTTTAACAGTTTAACTCTCCATGTTACCACATTAGACTTTTTATAAAGGGCTACATGTTGTTGTCATTCACTAATACAACATATCCAGTGAAATTCCACAAAGTGGGGTGTGGGGAGAGTAGAGTAAACGGAGGCCTTACCACTACCTCGTAGAGGTAGTGAGGCTGTTTCCGAAATATCCTTGGATCAAGTGCATCAAATCCACCTTAAAGAAAAGAAAAAACAATGAAAATCGCATAACAATTAGTACAAAAGCAGAGCAGAACCTATTAGAAAGAAAAATTATACATCACATTGCATAGTAGTTAAACTCTTTATATGCCTCGCAATAACGATATTCAGAAGGTTTTGTTCTCAATGGGCAAATCTTTCACATAAAATGTTACAAATATTGCAGAACATTGACTTGTGTTCTCTTCTATAGCAATGTGGCCACATTTTGGGGATCGTTCAATAAAAAGGGTTTCAATCGAGGGTCTGTTAGTTGGGGAAGACCAGCTCTTGCTCCCAATGCCCTACACCCGATAGCTGCCTGCAATGAACCCACAATGCACAAGTTAGCTTCTTTTACATTTACAATTTACATAAGACACAAAGCTAAAGTCTACCAACCACTTGAGAAGCAAATGACAACATTCTTTCTGGTGGCATATTGGCACAGAGAGCTGCAGATTGCAAGTGGGAAATCCATGAGAAATGAAATATAACAAACCCTTATCAAGCATGAAGGGAACAATGACATTAGATTTAAACTTGCATGGATATAGACACACGTAGAGGGAAAAGGGTGATGCAGGAATATAACACATTTAAAGGAAGAACATTAGGAATAAAGACTGCAGAGTATAATTTTGCTTACCATACAGAACTGCTCCAATAAATGCATCACCTGCACCAATAAATGCAATTTTGCAATATCCTAAAAGAAGACATGTACTTTAGTTTATTCAGCTTCATAAGAAGTGCCAGGGAGAAAAAAAATTCATAAGCAACATTTTGCATTTTCGATACTTATATGAAACATTTTGCATTTTCGATACTTATATGAAACATACAGGTAATAAAAGAACTAAATCAGTTAACCATCAAACAGGAAGAACAATGTATGGTATAGAAAGACAAAAATGAATTGTGTGCACGGATTTCTATTAGTTCATGAGCACTGTGGCCATGCTTCGGTCTGTCTATTGAATCATAAATCTTCTAATTGGTGAATTACCGAAGATATGGATGTTGCACTGGTTGCGTCAGTACCAATACTCTGCTTCATTTTCTGGAACAACTCATCGACATCAATTTCTTCAGATTGGAGATCCTCTGAAAATCAACCCAATAGCGAAAAGTAAATACATACACCTCTTGTTCATCTTTCAAAACAATTTGTTTGCCTACAAGCAGACACTTAACATACATCAGAAGAACCATGTGTTTATTTGTGGATAAATCGGGTGGGTTAAATGGGTTATGGGTAGGTTTTGAAATTTGGGTTAAAAAATTGGTCAATTCGGATTGTGGGGTAGGATTGCGCCACGTGTACATAATAAGTGATCTGTTAGTGGGAGGGGTAAATGTGTACTGATTATTGGACGGCAAGGGCTTTGATGAACGAAAAGTATGACGAAGATATTGACATACCATTTTAGGAATAATTTTTCTATTTGTGTACCAAATATAACATAAATAAAAATTTTGTTTTAAGTCTTGCGGCGATAAGTAAGAAAATATTTCCTAAGAAGATATGTATATATCTAACACAAAACGAGAAAAAATTGAAAGTGAAGGGTTAGGTGGATTGGGGTAGAATTATTATTTAAAATAAAATAATATCTAACTTATGATTTGAGGAGNATAGAATGGGGTAAGAAAAATATTTTAAAAAATATATTATTTTTTAGGATAATAATTCTTTAATCCTTAATTTTAACTTATACTAATAATTTATTTAATTTTTGCCAAAGTGGAATGTTTTGTCCATATGGAGTGTGATGTGACAATTTTTTTAAATAAAAGAGAGAGTGTAGTACACACCATGAAGAAAGTGTAATAATATAGAGGGATGTATTTCTAAAACTCACAAGTGATAGTTTAGTTATGAAACTCATAAGTAGTTTAAGTATGAAACTAAAAAAAAAATGGACAGTTTAGATATGTTTTTGACATTAATCTCTTAAACAAATATTGAGTATTTATAATAATTGATTGTGAACTCTACTATTAATATTACTATTTCAAATTGAAAAATTATTATAAATTTTAGAAAGTTGAAATCCAAATTCATCTGAAACTCCAAATTTCAAATTTATGTCAAGAATAAGTTGATAAAATCTTGGATATTATACTTACCTTAATTCAAACTTTGACTAAATTTCCAAAGATATTGTATGTGTACTAGAACTCCTTCCATCCCAAATAAGTGTTACTTTAGCAGAAAAAAAGTGTGTTCCAAAATAAATCTCATCTGGGAATTTAAGACACAAATTTATATTTTCTTTGGTTCTTGTTAAGTGAATTATTTGGGAGGGTACGATCTCTTAAGAAAAATATTTTAGCACATAATAAAATGTTATTCTTAATGAATATAAAATAATTAAGAATTTTATTAAATGAAGAATAAATAATAACAAATATTAATAATTAACTTAAAATAAATTAAAAATAATATTTAATAAATGTTCAATTTTTATGAGAACGTATATATTTATTATATTACCCTTATTTAGAAGGGAGAGTTGTGAAGGAGGAACATGGCTGCAAAAGTTGTACCGTTGGCTGTAAAAGTTGTACCGTGCAATTCCAACAAGTAGACAAATAAGGGCATTTTTGTAATTTCAAGGCATAAATTGGTACTTCTTTCATAAGCCACGTGTTATTGCTTAGTGCAGCTTTTTTCCAATAGTTAACTGATCATTCCAACTTTCTCCATTTCATTCTAGGTTATTTTTTGTGAAGCTCTTGAAATTGTAGAGAAAATACTATCAAACGTTCTTAATTTCTTTGGTTTTTTCTTTATTTTGTCTATTTATTTACAGGAAATTAATAAATTTTGCGCTTTGCCATTGTTGAAATTTTCCAACACGCAAATACAGTTCAGGTAACAATCTATTTTCCAAGTTCAAATTTGAGTCGTATCATGTATGCGTGATTATTGCTCTGTTTCAGCTTCTCCTTGGGTTGTATCATGCATGTTTGATTGTGTGTTGTATTTTCTGCTTTCTCTTTCTTCCCTTCATTGTGATAGGATTGCGATAGACTCTTGATTTTCTTCTTATTTTGAATATTTTGGTCCATAAAGATTTATAATTTTCTGAATCGAATGAATTTTATTAGAAGCTCACAAATTTGACAAATTTACTCCTATGTCTTGGTCCAAAAATGGATACTTGAAGTTCATGAAATTGGTATCTACTTATGTGAATGTTTATGATAAACATGAATAACGAAATTGGTTATCTCGATTCTCTGCTCCAATGAAATGTGATATACATTAATAACAAAATTGGTTATCTCAATTCTCGCTTTGGTGATTCACATATGTGCGCTACGAACACCACTTGGTTAGTTGGTTTAATCGTCGTAGAAATATTTTTCTTTTTGGGGTTTTAACTATAACTTCGAGAAGCATATTAAAGGAGCTTTAGCAGTTCCCATGGAGAAGACAGTGAAATTTCAAAACTTAGTGACCTGTTCTATTCTGTAAAGGTCTACCTGAAGGTAAATGTTTCTTACTTCTTAGTATTAAACTGAGTTGTATTTGTCGTTCTAGATCATTAGGCTTTCTGAACTTTCGTGTTACTATTGAGAAATGATATATTGTTTTATCAAGAATAGGTTGTTGTTGATTATTATATATATATAATCTTATGTAAAAATATACGGTAAAAGATGAAGAAAACGAAGAATAAAAAGTTCTAGGTGATGAGAAACATGTCATTAGAAGTAAAGTACAAGAAATTAAATGCACTATCTATATCTATCACATTGATCTAGAAGGACAAACAACATCTTCTGCCTATGATGAACTACTTTCTACATCTCAAAAGCATTCAATTATAATCTTCTTTGATTGTTTGTAGATACAAATGCAGATGACAATTCAACTAGCTTTTTATTAGTTTCACCACTTTCCTCTCTCCAATTTGGAAGATGGATAGTGTGAGATCTCAACCATCTTGTAGCAGGTGAATCAAAGCCATTAATTAATATGCTTTGACATAGGTATTGCATTGAATTGTTGTTATAATTAAATAACCCCCACAACAGTAGCCAATTATTTATGCATCTTGCTCCCTGACCTGCTTAAGTTTTTTTTTCCTTTATGTCGTCTCATTTGCAGTACATGGACAACAAGAATTATTGGCAGATTTTGAAATTTGCATTGATTACTTTGCATAATTTTTCAGCTAATTTCAATAACACCTAAACTAAGAATTAATTAATAACATGATTTTCTATATGTGCTTGAGCGAGTTTATAGAGAAAATGTAATTGTTGTGAATTAATTTTTTTTTGCTGAAAATTGTACTATCTACTTTTAGGGAATAATGATACCACCAGTTGACTTATATACGTGGCTAAATTATTTTTCTAGCTTTTCATCCATTTTGATAAAAGTTTGTCATTTTTTTATATGGTACTTGCAGAAATCGAGCCATTCAAATATGAGTTTTTGTGAATTGTTCTGTATGACCTAAACTTCAACATTTAAAATCTTAGCTTTTGGTTTGATGTGTAGGAGCTGGGGCCAAATTTTAAGGATTGTGGATACTTTTCTGAGGTAAACAATATTGAAATCTAACTTAAACTGACATGTACAAGTATAGCCTCTACAATCTACATATAATGTTCTCTTTTAGTTTCATGTTGTCTCGATTCTTTGTGGTTCATCCAAGATCTTTATTTGCGTGCATAGTACTTGTACAGAAAGTTGTAGTCAAATTTTTAAAGTTGTAATTTGTGTTCGTTCACTGGTTCACATGTGATGATGCTGATTTAATCCTTCTAATGATACAAACATATTTCATGAAATTTCACATGGGGTCTGAAGAGTATGGTGTGTATATGCAGCCTTACTCCCTCACTTATGAAGGTATAGATGATATACTTGACTGAGACAGAGGAGAGTGGAACTTCATGTGTAAGGGTGAAATATGGAGATCTACGAAGGAACGCCAAAAGCGAAGGCAGCTCTCTCGTCCCTACCGACGCTGAGGTGCGAAAGCACGGGGAGCGAGCAGAGTTTGTAGTCCATGCCGTGTTCTTATTACATTTTTACTATTGAGACATTATAAAATTCTTGAGTAATGCTACCTACGAGCTTACTTTTTCACAAAGGTTGCAGAATGACAAATATCACATTCGTTTGGGGGTCCAGTAACATCTAAATTGTGTGAGTCAAATTATTTGTGATGATTCTATATTGCAGATGTGTTCAACACCATTTGAATGAACATATGCATTATCTTGGATCTTATTGGTCTTGTAAACGCCCTCAGACAATGGTTTGAGGAAAGGTTCAGTTCGTATAACACTTGCCTTAGGTTGCATGTCACAGAGAAAGAAGTTCAAGAGGCTTTCATTTACATGCCTTTGAGATTTCAAATGAAGGATGATTTAAAATGGATCAAAACAAAGTTGGAATAACTTTGGAAGGTGTATAATGTAGTTTTCATACTGCCAATTTCGTATAATTATATTTGAAGTACTGTAAATTCCATTTGCAATGTATTTTTCCATCATGGAGAAGAAAGACCGATTAACAATGCTTAACAATTGCAACACATGTTGCTACTAGAATCGTTTGGCATAAAATTAAAATTATATTATCTTAAATTTGTTGATTGACTAAAAGGTAATTATAACATATCTAATTTTCACAGGGATAGATGTTCTAATTACAACTGTGTATTACTATGTCGTGACAGAATGTTTAGTGTGAACATCTTACGTATGATTGTTATATTTGTCCACGTTGGTAACCTTTGGGCCAAAAGTTGTTGTAACCTGGGATAAGACATGTAGGTGTAACATCACTATCTTGTCCATGTAGTTAACATGGAGTTTTTTTTAATATTATTTTTCATTCTTCCGGTTTCCACGTTGAAGTCGATTAAATTCAGATTCATATCAGAAAGTTTCATATTAGGACTAAATCGCTCCCTAAAAAAGATGACTTTGTATTCAAAAAGATTCAAACTCAAAATCTCTAACTAAGAGTAAAGAAATACTTGTCACTTCACAATAACTCTCATTAGTTGGGTTATAAGTTGTAGTTAAGCAAATAAATTTGGTCCCTNTGACTAGTAATACATAATACATTCTACTCTTCCCTCTTGCCGCAATTCATGTGGCTGTTTCAATTTTGGGTATAGAATATTCAAAGTTCTTAAAATAAATCTTATATCTTTATAAACTATGTAAAAATATTATAAATTATAATGATTAATAATTTAAATAATTTAACAATATAAAAATTATAATTAAAAATAAATTTATTTTAATTTTATCATATAATATATAATTTAACTTTCAAAAGCATGGAGAATCTAATACAACTTGTTAAAAGAACTTTAGAGGAAACTATATGGAAGTGGAGTAACTATAAATGCCCGCATTTCTTGACTGTTTTGGCAACTTTTTTTTTATTTTTTTAAATATCATTTAATATTGAAGTTTCATTAATTTGGTTTATACTGCCTAAAGTTTTATTTGGGAAGGGAGAATTTTTTCATATTCAAAGTTTAAATTTAAATATTTATTTTCTTAAATTTTATATTAAATTAAAAAAAGTTAAATAAATTAAAACAATAAATATTTCTGACTAAAGTCCGACCACACAATTAAGAGTTTTAAGTTGTGTAGATTATTATTTATCAAATTAAATCACTTGTAAAACAAATATACATAAATATTTGTGATTAACACTGTATTACTCCCTCCGTGTCATTTTATAAAATTTATGCATAAGTTATCATATTTTGCCTATTATATCCTTAATAGTATAGTTAATTAATCTTGTCATTTATTAATAGAGTTGACTTAAGAAAACATTAAATAAGGGTAGAAGGGTAAGGTTACATCATTTCTTAATGCAAGCAAAATGGTGACATATAAAATGAGATGGAGGGAGTAATAATCTTACATACAAATAACATAAAAACTTATTTTTCAAAGAAAAAAACAAAAGAATGATAATTACACAGGTTGAACTATCTTACATATTATTTATTAAAAAAAGGGAAATTTCACAAATATCCATTATAATAAACTTAATTATGCTTCATAATTATAATTTGCATATTTACCGACGGTAGCTATAGTTTAAGTTGTTTGTATAATTTGCGGGTACGTTTGTAATAATTGAGTTATTTTTATATAAACTTGAAATAATGAATTTATACAAATATGAACATCTACTTTAAACACTTATACAAATTATATTATGCAAAATCATACCAGACAAATATTGATACATATTATATTATACAAATTCTAAATTATACAAAAATGTGGGCATACAAACTTGAAATCCCAACCCACGTAATTATCATTAAATGTTGATCGTGAGTGATAATAACTAATATTATTGTCACACCCCAAATCTGGATGTGATGGCACATGACTATTTCCCACCGGACACGTCAGCCTAACCCAACCACAACGATAGAGAAGTAGAAATACGAGAATAAAAGATAATAAATAAGCGGAAGACTTTAATTAAGACTCAACACTACCCAGAATTTGGTAGTCACATGTACAAACCTCTAAATACAGAATTCGAATAAAAATATACAAGTCTCAGAGTATAGTTCTCAAATAGAAAAAAACTGAAAGTAAAGATAACTCAAGGGCACGACTGGAATGAACCGCTACCTCTCGAGTATGTCCCGAAGCTCAATCTGCTAAAGAAAATACTAAGCCGAATCTGAGAGAGCTGTCAACATACACAATTCTGTAGAAGCAAGGGTGGGCACCGAAAACCACAGGTACTCGCAAGTAACTCTAAACTAAGCAAAACTAGCAACTACAAACAACTCATTTCAATCCCAACCGAACCACCGAAACTTCAATCTAGCAACAAACCAACCAACCTATACTAAACAGATCATATTCAACAGCCAGAACCAACAATATATCCTCATTAACCTCAGATCAACAAATAAGAGCAAGTAGATCAAATTCCACATAAGAAGGGTAAACCGATACAATCCACACATCACAGACAAAGATAAGGTAAATGTGATGCAAAATGCAATAATTATGTCATGTAGTCGTGATGCATGTCTGTCTTACGATACACATCTGTTGACGTAATCAGTCCGCGCTGAATACTCAAATCAGAACCCATGGGGGCCACACATGGACCATGTATCACCGCCGGAACCAGATCCCATCGGCATCCAAAT
>NC_064291.1:53018862-53023457 GCF_019186545.1 Solanum stenotomum
CCTTTAGGGTCATTACATTATTCACCACTAAAAATCATGTTCGTCCTCGAACATAAAGTAGAAGAAGGCAAAAAATACTCGACGCTATCAACCCCGAGGTGAAATTTCCGAACTCAATAATTACTACTCCAAACGAACCCATTCTTAAACCTTATCCCAAAAATCCATAAAAAGGATTCCCAAATCAATCTTGACAACTTAACCCTCAAAGGGTTATTTCAAACCACCGACTAACTCAAAGACTGAATTTGAATCTAAGATCTCAAAACCACAACATATTTACCATGACAAACCCCTAATCATGTAACCACGAGAGAAATTTCGGAATCAATAACCACAGAAAAATCAAGGATGAACCTAAATCAGTCACCAAGCTCTCACAACACACGAATCATCACCGACTCTAGAAAAAATTCCATTCTCATTACCACATTTCCACAAGTCTGAGTCATACTAATCTGATGCATATCAATCGAGCATCCATCTTGGGATAATCACGCTTATCTAACCCATAGATAGAAATGATCAAGTATCCAACTGATGATCGACCCATCCAAGCATATAAAACCTCTAAGGATGCCACCAAAACACTGAAGTAGGATCTGTAATTGTAGGCAACTCCAGCAACGGAAGAACTAGGCCCACGGGCCACCTAAGCATCGAACCACACCTAGCTGAACCATGCATACAGGGGCAAGATAAATACCAAAATAGCCAAAAACTCTAGCCGCATACGGTAGCATCTCTATACCTTTCCAAAATCAAGATGACACTTGTAGAACTTCCGAAAACCTTCCACCACCCCAATACCACATCGAACCCACTATCTCTGAATCGGCCCACCCACACAAGTATTCTATTCTGCCAAGAAAGCATGAATTGGTCCATCCGACTCACCACTAGGCATCCACCCACAAAAGTAAAAACACGTCTGAACATAGATAGAGAATCATAATCCAAAACCATGTCTGAAATGAGGTAGGTGGTCACATAAGAATATACAAAATTGAAATTAAACAATCCAAGATATCCCTTCCACGATGTCCATAGCACACCTTCCCATTCGTCTGACTTCACAATCAGTCAGTCCGGTCTCATAACAATCATAGACATACTCAATTTATTCATTTTCTCATACTCTTTACAATAATCCATTAAAGCCAACAATATCAATACTACCAGAACATCACAATATCAATACTACCAGAACATCACAATATCAATACTACCAGAACATCATAGTCACACCGGCCAGTTACTTTACCCTCAGACGACCACTAGTATCCAGTCATTCTTAGAAACACATCGTTGCTTCCAAAATTTTGAATTATGGTCCTTCCTCCTTCCATTGAAGCATTCCACGATCGATATGGGTCTCACCCAATCGCTAATAATCCAAGTTCTAAATGTCATAGTACCTTTTCATTGAGATAGAACTATTGAATCACGACCAATATCGATTACACGCGATTCTTTACTTACCCAGTTTCAACTATTATTCAAACCATCATATATCTCATGCCGAAACTTGAAGCAGTTCTTGGTCACTCCAATAATTTCGTATACTATGAGCACGCAACCTCTATTTACCATCAAGGATCTATGTAACGCGTTACAACAGTCTGGATAATTCCATAAATAGAGTTATCAACCCAGTTCAAAATCCTCAATAACTATGTAGAGCTATAAGTCCTTCCGGTTGGACACTCGTAAGCCACCTACCATAAGCTGAACAATTCAAACCAATTCAAAAATTGCAGAATTCCTCATACATCAACGTTTACCACCAACACCAATACCAAATGTTCAGAAAGTAGCTGATAACACATCATACATTTGTGCTGAACCAGTCCACCTTGCATTGTCATATCTAACATAAAAGCGGAAATTTACACAATCCTCAACTTTAAACTAAGGATCTACACGTGATGTCTTATTCATTCATATCTCTTAACTTATATCCATCGCGCAAGATTCTTGTTCTTCCCGTAAATCATTTATCATTATAGTTTCTTGGCCAAACATCCACCGCATATTACCTTTTACCTTAAGTCAAACTTCTCAAATGAAACTTCATCGAACTCTTCTACAATCTCAAGTATTTAACTGCTACAACTCAAACCATGCAAAAAGTCCTTCCAATGGCTAAAAAGTTGATACAACCAATCATCTCTTACCTTGTCAACCCACATCTTGACAAAACCAACCCGATTCCTTTGTAATCGCACCTTCTCGCTAAAATCCTTAATTGCCTTTACACGAGTATACTTGTTAAAACTTTCTTCATCCATGGCTTATTGTTGCCTATTTCTTTTGACTCATCATGTAGTCATTAGTTCCCAATATAATCATGACCACCCAAGGGTCGTACCTTGTCCTAGAAACAAGACAAGATCGATTCACTCGATCCACCACTATAACTTTCCTTATAATTAATGCTTAACTCAAGCGTTCATAGTAGCGACCACTTGATTTCTCAATCGAGAATGCAACATCAACCTTCTGATCCGATTAGGTGAAACAGCTAACAACTCAGATTTCTCCGTTTTCATATATCACTAGTACCACATCATGAACAACCGCTAAATCCACCACTAGAAGACATCAGATCCATTGAGAAGGTCGTACTCATACAACCTGTTCATTTACACTCATTAAATAGTTGCAAAACATTACCAAAGCACTTCAGTCTCCGGCCGAAAATGATATGCACAATTTCGTAAGCTCGATCGATGGCAGAAACAACATAGCCTATAACCCTAACCAAGATAACACGAGTACCGTCGTAGTCGCCGTACAATGACCCTGTAATGATATACACCCACACTATAAAACTACCGTAGAACTTCTGATTTTGGTTGGTGCAACTTCATCATCATAATATACTACGCAATCCATTCCCTTATGACGAACTTCACAAACCGTAGTTTTCAAAGTCGCAACACTCTCAACATAGTCATTCTCTTACTTACACCATTCTTCATTGTCTAGCCACTTTCGTCGTATAAGTCACACAAGCACTATTCTCGTTGTTAAATAAATGATCGGAGAAATAAGACGTTCCTGAAGTCTCTTAATAAATGTTCATCTTCTAATACCATAAACTCAAAACACATCCCTTGGCCACAACCTTACTCACTCTTCTCGAAGAGAATTCCATATCTGATCACACTTCCTTTTCACAAGCCTATCACCTCTGCATCAAAACCAGATCTAACAATAAAATCATGCGATGACACCTAAACTCGCACCCACGCAGGACCAACTACGAGTCAGTACAATGAGAGAGAGAACATAGTGAAGTGATAAGAATTAGATCGGACCAAGGACGCATGATAGAGAATCAAATGATAAAGATCTTTCCTAAAAGTCACCATAGCCTCTCGAAGATAAGTACAGACGTCTTCGTACCGATCCTCGAGATGCTACTTAGACTTGGCTTGTACACGTGAGACCTATGAACTTGGGGCTCTGATACCATTTTTGTCACACCCCAAATTTGGATGTGATGACACATGTCTATATCCTACCGGACACGTCAACCTAACCCAACCACAACGATAGAGAAGTAGAAATACGAAAATAAAAGATAATAAATAAGCGGAAGACTTTAATTAAGACTCAACACTACCCAGAATTTGGTAGTCACATGTACAAACCTCTAAATACAGAATTCAAATAAAAATATACAAGTCTCAGAGTATAGTTCTCAAATAGAACAAAACTGAAAGTAAAGATAACTCAAGCGCACGTCTGGAATGAACCGCTACCTCTCGAGTATGTCCCGAAGCTCAATTTACTAAAGAAAATACTAAGCAGTATCTGAGAGAGCTGTCAACCTACACAATTCTGTAGAAGCAAGGGTGAGTACCGAAAACCACAGGTACTCGCAAGTAACTCTAAACTAAGCAAAACTAGCAACTACAAACAACTCCTTACAATCCCAACCGAACCACCGAAACTTCAATCTAGCGGCAAACCAACCAACCTATACTAAACAGATCATATTCAACAGCCAGAACCAACAGTATATCCGCATCAACCTCAGATCAACAAATAAGAGCAAGTAGATCAAATTCCACATAAGAAGGGTAAACCGATACAATCCACACATCACATACAAAGATAAGGCAAATGCGATGCAAAATGCAATAATTATGTCATGTAGTCGTGATGCATGTCTGTCCTACGATACACATCTGTTGACGTATTCAGTCCGCGTTGAATACTCAAATCAGAACCCATGGGGGCCACACATGGACCATGTATCACCGCCGGAACCAGATCCCATCGGCATCCAAATCGCTAGCCGGAGCTAGTCCATCTCATATATCTCTAGCTGGAGCTAGTCTCAACTGTGTCTCATATCCATCCATCCTCATATCAGTGTCTCAGAACTCATGCAACAGATAGTTCACACATGGGATGAATAATGAATATGCACATGTCATCAATCACAATCATATCACGATCACATCATAGTATTACACATCATCTGTCTCAATCACAACCATATCACGACCACATCATAGTATTACACATCACATGTCTCAATCACAACCATATCACGACCACATCATAGTATTACACATCAC
>NC_064291.1:53024652-53038428 GCF_019186545.1 Solanum stenotomum
AGGTCTCCTTGACCCGGTATCCGATAAGGCGTCAAGAAACTAACTTTAGGCTCAAAAACTCGAAACGCACTCGGGGCCTCTAAAAATTCAACCAAGACTCATTCTAGACTTAGAATCACCCCCTGAATCCAACGGTGCCCTCAGAATTCCATTTCGAGCAACGGAACCTCGTTTGTTGACCAAAGTCAACTCTTGATCAAAATTTCACAATTTTTGCAACTTAGGACCTCAAATCTTCGTTTTAACTCCAAATTCGACTCCGTAAATTCTCATAGACCCGTTTCGACATTCTAAAACTGCTAGAATCGACAGAAATCCGATTCGAGCCTCGAAACTCCAAATGACTCGAAATAGCACTTTTAACCAAACTTTAACTTTTAAAAACTCAACTTTCCAAAAATTCAACTTTTCATCAATTTTCCTTCAAACCAACTTCGAAAATACAACAATTAGGACTCGGGGCAATTATCAGGAGGGGTAAAACGGTCATTTTATGAAAATTTCCAAAAATGACCTTTAGGGTCATTACAATTATAATAATGATGACTAACTAACTAGTATACGTATACTTAATTACATAATTTTCCCAATTAAAAATAAGACTATGACTAACCGTAACATCTTAATCGATAAGTGGGTCTTGGATTTTAAAATAATAAAACCTTCAAAGAACCACTAAAGCCTAAAGGACAAACATATATCTTTTACCTGCACTTTTGTCGATTAATCAATGTTAATTATACACATATTTGATTAGTAATACTTGTTAAATTATTAAAGATAAGATTTTGCACTAATCATAGAAAAAAAAATGTAAAAATGACCTGGGTCAAACAACTTAATTAACAATATCAAACAAAGATAAGAGTTTGCACTAATTAATCATAGAAAAATTAAAACGGCCTCGGTCACTATAGGTGAGTACAGGGGCGGATCTACGTGAACAGGTGGGGGTGCCATGGCACCCAGTGATCTCGAAAAAAACGTCGTTTATATATGTACATATGCACAATAATTAAATATATATTACTTTCGCCACCCAGTGACTGAAATGCGGAACAACTCAATTGGCGAAGGAGTTAGTCTGCCACACAGCCAACGCGGGTTCGAACCTCACTGCAACACATGTTTTTTGCTTGCTCCTTTTCTTCTTTACTTTTCTTTTTTGTCTTTTTCATTAGTATGTAAAATTGTAAAGGGCTTAATTTTTTTTTCTCCATTCATTCTTATTTATTTACTATTCTTTATTAATTCAAATTGACTCATTTTCATGATTAATTTTTAGTTCTTCTTTTCTTTCTTTTTTGTCTTTTTCATTAGTATNTTCAAAGAAAAAAACAAAAGAATGATAATTACACAGGTTGAACTATCTTACATATTATTTATTAAAAAAAGGGAAATTTCACAAATATCCATTATAATAAACTTAATTATGCTTCATAATTATAATTTGCATATTTACCGACGGTAGCTATAGTTTAAGTTGTTTGTATAATTTGCGGGTACGTTTGTAATAATTGAGTTATTTTTATATAAACTTGAAATAATGAATTTATACAAATATGAACATCTACTTTAAACACTTATACAAATTATATTATACAAAATTACACCATACAAAGATTGATACATATTATATTATACAAATTCTAAATTATACAAAAATGTGGGCATACAAACTTGAAATCCCAACCCACGTAATTATCATTAAATGTTGATCGTGAGTGATAATAACTAATATTATAATAATGATGACTAACTAACTAGTATACGTATACTTAATTACATAATTTTCCCAATTAAAAATAAGACTATGACTAACCGTAACATCTTAATCGATAAGTGGGTCTTGGATTTTAAAATAATAAAACCTTCAAAGAACCACTAAAGCCTAAAGGAAAAACATATATCTTTTACCTGCACTTTTGTCGATTAATCAATGTTAATTATACACATATTTGATTAGTAATACTTGTTAAATTATTAAAGATAAGATTTTGCACTAATCATAGAAAAAAAAAAGTAAAAATGACCTGGGTCAAACAACTTAATTAACAATATCAAACAAAGATAAGAGTTTGCACTAATTAATCATAGAAAAATTAAAACGGCCTCGATCACTATAGGTGAGTACACAATACAATAGATGCACTAACATGAAATTAACTATATTTACTTAGATCATATATACGTTAAACAAAATATTGTATATTTATAAGTAGATATATTCAAGATTTGGTCAAAAATTAAATTAAAACACAAATCAAATTAAGCTGACTAAAAAAAATAACAATAGATTTCGTTTGGTTTTGAATTTTTACAACGCAAAAACATTTGGCTTGATTTTGGGTTTTACTGTTAAAAAAAATTGATAAAATAACCAAATCAAAACAACAAATTATATACATAAGTTTTTACAATTATAAACATATGATATTAGCTTTTCATAAATAACTGTAATATTTTATACCTTTTAAATTATTAATTTACCTATAATTTACATAAATCTCACAATATTAATAGCTAATTATATCATTTTTCTAATATTTTTCAAATTACAAGAATCTCTTAAAATTTATGGATTCTGAATGCATCATTGGACTTGTAGATACATCACTAGACTTCTCGATACATCAACAAACATCCTAATACATAGCGGAGTGATGTATCCGAGAGGGGATAAGATATCTGCATACATAGGCGGGATGTATCAGAGAGAGTAAGGATATATCCGAGAGGGAGATGTATCAGAGAGGGGAGAGATCGATGTATGCGAGGGAGATAGAGATGTATCAGCGAGAGGGGATCGAAGTGATATATCCGAGAGGGAGATAGGGATGTATCAACAAGATGAGAGTGATGTATTCGAGAGGGAATTTTTAAATTTTTTTTTAAGTAATAGAAAATTTTAGAAATTAAAATAAAATAAGATGTGTATTTAAGTAATTTTTCCATAATTTAATTTGAGTCTACTTGTTCCACATGCACTACAACATTTTTATTTCTATTTCTGGAAGGATGCTCAATCTCAACACTCTACTTTTCCTGTTTGGTCTAGAGGTGGTGTGGCATATTGTCGGTTTTTTTTTTTTAAGAGTTTAGGTAATCATTTTATTTAAAGTTAGGATATAATTATTTTGTATATTATCTGTATAGCTATGCAATATAAACATGCTAAAAATTTGAAATAATGTTGAAAAATGATAAAAGATTGAGACACATCCATCTTGCAATAGTAAAGAGAAATTTATCGATTCGTAATGTTCATTTGAAATAGTTACATCTCTCATATTTAAGTTATTTTAATATTGTCAATTTATCATTAGCTAGTTATAAAAGGAAAAAACTAAATCAAAGCAATAATTTTTATTTGATTTGTTTTAGAAATTTTAAAACCGACTAAATTAATCCCTTAATTTAATTTTGATTTTAAATAAAGAATCCATCCAAATCAACCCCTAAATTTTTTGTTTTCCAAAAATAAAAAAAAATCTATTTCATTTCACTTATATGGGCTGGATATGGATTCTCATGTTAACTCATTTTATCCATATTTGTATGAGCTTAAATAGATGGAAGACCATATCAACCTATTTAAGAAAAAAAAAAAGAGTGATCCATTTAATTTAGGACAAATTACTTAACTACGCTCCTTTAGTTACCTTAATATCCATTTATCCCTACTTATTTCAAAATTTTCAAAAATCCCTTATTTACCTATGTATCCCGCATGTATACCGTGCACAACGCTATGTATCCCGCTATGTGGAATGTATCAAACCTAATGTATCCTGTGCACAACGCTATGTATCCCGCATGTATACCGTGCACAACGCTATGTATCCCGCTATGTGGAATGTATCAAACCTAATGTATCTTGTGCACAACGCTATGTATCCCGCTATGTGGAATNAAAAAAAAAAAAAAGTTTACCCCCCCCCCCCGGGCACCCCCCACACCTTCCACCAATCGACCCCTAAATTTTTTGTTTTCCAAAAATAAAAAAAAATCTATTTCATTTCACTTATATGGGCTGGATATGAATTCTCAATATTTTAGAAGTAATTTCTCAATATTTTAAGGTGTAATTTTATTGAAAAGTCTATTGATAAGATGTTGAGATCTCCAGAATATTGAACCAACTTTATGCTATTGACAATGAGTTTTTTTAGTTTCTGAAACTTGGTACATTGTTCATATAATAGCTTATTTGTGAATTATTCATGTACTAAGTGTTTGTGTCTATCGAGATACGTATGTCTTCAACAAACTTATTACTTTCGAACCGAAAAAACCTAACCAAATCGAACCAAACTGACGATAACCAAACCGGCGGTTATTTTTTTGATTTGGTTTGGTTTGGTTTTGGAAATTTAAAAATCAATTTAAATTGGTTTGGTTTTGGTTTTAACTAATAACCGATCCAAATCGAACCATGAACACCCTTAGTATTATGTGAATACCCTTAGATTTATGATATTGGAAAGAAATTGGAACTTAACCCTAGGCTTGAAACTTATATAATTTGTTATTTTTTCTATTTTATTATTGTAAATAATATAAATTGAGATTTTTAAAAATAATTTTGAAAAGAACTTAGGAGATTAGGGTACAAATCATCCAAAATAATAGGATAAGGTGTAAGTAACAAAAGAGCACATACATTAGGGATGCAAATCGTAAATTACTCTATTTTAAGATGGCAAGATTCAAAATTCTTATTTATTTGCTTAAGCTTCGTGACAAATAAAAAAAAGACAAATAAATTAAAATAAAGGAAGTATGTAAGACCACATAATTAAGAGTTTTAAGTTGCGTAGATCAATTTTTTTAAGGAAAAAAACACAAAAGAATGATATTTACACAGGTTAAACTATCTTATACATTATGAATTATAAATAAAACGACGACTAACCATAACATCTTAATTGACAAGTGCGTCTTGGATTTTAAAATAATAAAACCTTCAAAGAATCACCAAAGGACAAACAAGTATCTTTTACATGCACTTTTATCAATTAATCAATGTTAATTAATAATTAATACACATATTTGATTAGTAATACTTGTTAAATTATTAATTTTGTTGGAGTCTACTTCTTTCACTTGTCTATTTTTAATTTTCTTTGTTAAGATATCCATATGCTCTCGAATGGCTTGTATTCCTTTGATTTCTGAAGATTTAATCATTCTGTTTAAAGTTAGATATTATTTTTATAGATGATCTGTATAGCTATGCAATTTAAACATGCAAAAAAAATAAAATAGAAATAATGTTGAAAGATAATAGAAGAATGAGACATCATTCGTCATGTGATAATACAAAGAAACTTGATGAATGATAGTGTTCATTTGAAATAGTTATCTCATATCTAAGTTATTTTACTATTATCAATTTATCATTAGCTAATTATAAATTGGAAAATCAAACAAAATCAATGGTTTTTATGTCGTTTGTTTTTTTAAAAAAAAATTAAAAACTAACTAATTGATTTGATTTTGATTCTCATAAAAAGTCTATCCAAATAGAATCATAAACACCCCAATGATTGATTGTAAACTAAATTATTACTTCCTCCACTTCATATTAATTGAATTGCTGAGACATTTTTCATCTTTCAAATTAACTTAATTGTTCAATTTTCAAGACTATTTTTAGATGTTCTTTCAATTTTTCCCTTCATTAGTTAGTGTTGAAATTAATTACTATTAATCACAAATTTGACAATAATTAATCAGGGTAAAAATAGAAAATTATGTCTAATTTATGTCTTAATCTTCTGTTCTTAAAGGGCGTGAAGCACCTCAACAATTTAATTAATTTGAAACGGAGGGAGTATTATATATTAATTTTAAAATATTATAATATTTTAGAAACTCCAAATCCTAAATTTATCTTCATTGAATTATCAAATTATAAATGATTGTATAATTGTGTTTTGTATAGGTAGTAGAGTAAATAACAAATAAATTTAATGGTATTTTAGCACGTGGAGTCTCTTTGGAATATGTTGCCAAAGACGCGTTACTCCATTTGTTAGCTGCTAATAAGGGAGCCAAAAGGGTCAATAGAGTTTTTTTTGTCTTTATTATCTCTCGTTTATTTTTACTTATCGAAGAAACAATAAATAAATAGTTTATGTTGGATTAAGCTTTAAATGTGTGATGTTATAAGAGTTAAATTTAGTTAATTGATAATTTATTCGTTTATCACAATTATGTTGATTAATAATCTTACGAAGTAACATGAAAACTTATTTTTGAGGGAAACAAAATAAAAGAATGATAATTACACTGATTAAACTATCTTACGTATGAATTAAATAAGACAATGACTAACCGTACCTTCTTAACCGGTAAGTATGTCTTGAATTTTAAAACAATAAAACTTTCAAAGAACCACTAAAGGGAAACCATATACATATATATCTTTTACATGCACTTTTATCAATTAACCAATGTTTAATTAATACACATATTTGATTAGTAGTACTTGTTAAATTATCAATTTTCAGAAGTATGATGTATTTTTGGCCGTGTTTCTTGACAATCAACAGGTTAACAATATCAACCAAAGATAAGAGTTTGCACTAATCATAGAAATTTTCTTTTTAAAACGACCTTGGTCATTATAGGTGAATATATATAGTTAGATGTATTCAATGTTTGGTGAAAAATAAAACTAAAACACGAATCAAATCAAGCTGACTTAAAAAAAAAAAAACATTTGATTTTGTTTGGTTTTGAATTTTTAAAATCGACATTATTTGCTTTGATTTTTACAGTAAAAAAACTGATAACTTGATTTGATTTTGAATTGAATTGGACAGTTTTTTAGTTAACAACTTAGCATAGAGACTCATAAATTAGAGTGAAAAAACATATTTTTTTGCTATCATAATTTACATGAAAGTGTTTGATTGGACAAAAAATTTAAGAGAAAAATAAATAAAATTTAAAATTTATAATCTAAAATAAACTAGAGCTATAGAAAGTTTGGTGGTTATAATATAGTAATGAAGTATTTTGTGTGATAAAAGTTCAGTTAAAAGACTTACTACTAATATTAATTGCTAGTATACTTGACGAAAGACCTAATCCTTTATTTATTTATTTTAGATTTCATGAGAGAGTGAATGGATAAAAGGTTAAAAGGATCAATGAGTTCAGTTTGTACATATAAATTATAATGGTAGATACTTTTAAAAATTTATTTTGGACGAGGAAAGTGGATATTGGATAGGGAAAAGGAGAATAAATTGGAAACAAAGATTTATTTAAAAGGTTGAATTCTTAGCATCTGGCATGGAACAAACTTTTTGCTAGTCTCTTTCAATCTATTTTCCTTGCTTATTAAAATTAACGAAAAAGACCTAAAATACTCTTTAACTATGCAAAATGGTACAAAATTATGCTTTCGGACTTAAAATGCCTTCGATATTAACCTTTTGGCTCTCTTTTGTCCTCATAGTAAATCATAATCTCAATTAACAAAAGATCAAATACAGGCTTCCACCCGAAAGCCCCACCCGTAAAAATCCCCAAATATTTTAACCAAACCTTTCATCCCCAAACCCATTGATAATGTTGAATTGCGCTTCACACCCGGAGATTAACCAGTTGAATTGCTTCGAGATAAAAGTGGCAATGGACATAAAGTTCTTGCATACTAGCTCCAACACCTACTACTTCTTTTGAATCTCCAAAACGACTTGGAATTGATTGATGTCGAGGGCATTTTAGGCCCGAAAGATAGAAGAAGGATAATTTAGTATCAATTCATATAGTTGAAGAGAATTTTAGGCCATTTATCGTAAAATTAATTTTTACTACTCATTATATGATTAAGATAGAAATAATCATTAGTTCCACCTTTATCCTTGCTCAATAAATATGACAAAAGTTGATTAATGAGGTGAAAAAGAGATTGTTATTAAATTGAGATAAAAAAGAAGAAGAAGATAATATATGCAAATTACTTTTTAACTTAATAATTTTTTGAAGAATTTGCAAAAGAAAAACATGATAAGTAAAATAAATCGGAGGGATTAATTTTATTGCACTTTGGAGGATACTTTCCACATGCACTATTCTTGGCGAAAATGTTTTTTCACGAATGAACTCAAATTTGTTAGGGAAAATATGTTATTTTCCTTCTAATCATCTTGTTTTTAGAACTTTCGAGATTTCCTTCAAATTTTGATTCGTCTATATTATCACCCATTCATTTTTACTTGTCAAAAAAGCAATAAATTAATTTATGTTGATTACCTAAGCAGAAGTTTATAGGTTAGTCCCAATCATGTGAATAATTTGACACTTGACGAGAGAAACAAAGAAAACCATATTGAGTTCGTATGAAAAAAAATTACGAGGCCGGAGTAAGAGTGTTACCTAGGCTATATAGGTATCGTAAATTTAGCACAAATATTATATTTTTATCTATAAATAGAAAAATTGATCAAGGACGTAATAAATTATATTTTTAAAAATTTAAAATTCATAAATTCAAAATTCAAAATTCAAAATTCAAGTTCACTCGAGGTCGAAGACATGCATGATATGCATCTAACTTAATATTACAACAATAACAACTGAAATCTTGAAGCAACATGCATGAGAAATAAACATAGTACAAAGTACAGAGAACCTCTCATTCTCTGTATATTTCTTGCAAAATTAGACAGTAAGAGTAAACCTCTGTTCCATTGGATAAACAATCATATTCGCCCGCCTTCTTAAATAGTTCCAAATTGGTTCACCACTCATCCTGATTCTTCTTCTAATTTTTGTTTAATTTTCTCGAAAATCCAAAGTAGCATTTCGCCTCCCGAAAGCAGAAAACAGAGGAAATACAAAACAGGGGAAACAGAGTCCGGGAAGAGAACAGAGGCAGTGGAAGCCAAAGACAGAGAACTAAAGAAAACCATAACATGGTGTACGAAGTCGGAGAATTTCCTGTACATATAATGACGAGAAAATTTCAGGTTAATAGCATATATTAAACAGTATAGGAGCAAAGAAGTGACAGAAACTCTCATGGTTTTTGGATGAGTCGAAAAAGGATCAGTGTTGTTATTGCCTTGATATTTTAGCTGTAGAAAATTGAGTAGAATAGTGAAGAAGAATCCAAAAACTGTGAGGGAACAAGCTGTGGTGCTCTGTTCCTGGTACATATAGAAAATGTAGGATTGTGTAGCCATGAAAGTGGAATGTGCTTGGTACAAAAATAGGCCAATTCTTGAATTATTAGCCATTGAAAAAATTGAAGTTAAGAGACAAGATGAAAAAATAAAAGGGAGTAATGATGAAGACAATTAGCAGTTGATTTAATAATGTGTGTATATATAGAGAAGCTTGTCAAAATTTGGTGTCTATATCGACATTTACATCTTATGGTTATATTGACGAAAAAAAGAGGCTAATTGGGGTATTTTGAGGGTCAGAAGGTTCAAAAAGAATGAAGTTGTCAAAATACTACTCCTAACATTAGTGCGTACTGTTTTTTCAACATCCAATTCTATGAAATTTCTTTGTTTTTTTCTTCCGAAAGTGATGTAGGATTATATTAAACTCACTTCCCACAGTGCTTCATTAAAGGGAAGCGCACTTTATTAAAGATTTTTTCATACTCAGACTCTAAATCAAGATCTTCTTATTAAGGAAGGAGTAATCTTTCCGCTGCATCATATCCGTAGTAGGTGATAATTCTACGAAGTTTCATGTACTTGACAATTGAAAAATTGCAACCAGTATTAGTAGGGGGGTTAAGCATTTGATATTCGGTTCAATAAGGTCAAAGTTTCATCTAATTCAATAATTGATAATTGAAAATAGATATCAAATATAAAAAATTTTAAGTTTGATTTAGTAAATCAAACTTCGAATTGGTAATTGTGTGTTGAAGAAGAAAAATTCGATAGTACAATATTTTACATGTTAGCTTTTAGAAATGTCACATATAGATGGTAGATCTCCACTTTCAAGCCTTCATATTATGAATCGGCGGAATAGATCAATCAAAACATGCAGTCACATAAATTAATACGGATGGGACTATCAAACTTATATTGTCTTATTACTCGGAGCGCTACCTTTTGAATGAAGTTTTATCCAATATAAATTTGAATTAGTCTGATTCTAATACAAGGATTAGACACCGGTGAAAAAAAAAAAAAGCCATGCTACTGCTATTAATATAGTACTTTTGAAAGGGACTAGATCCTCCTCCTTTTTTTCATTTTTTTTTTCTTTTTTTAGATTTGATGAGAGGATATAAAGGTTATAAAGGCTAAAAGGATCATTAAGTTCAGTTTGCACAGCAAATGCTGTCCACTACTATACATAATCACAAAGCTTGAGCCTTTTTTTATTTTATATTTTATTTTGGATGTGGATAGAGAGAGAAAAATTAATTGGGAAGTTCTGTTTAGAAAATTAAATAATGAAAGTTTTTCCATTGCAAACGTTGAATTTTTTGGTTGTGCAAGTTTCTCATTTGTAGTTAATTTCTCTAATTTATTCCATAACTGACCTTGTCATATATTACAATTAATATCACTTAGCCAAAAATTATCTTTAATTAGTGATTCCAAGTCAATATGATAATTTGAACTTTTTCTTCTTGTTTTTTTTTAAATAATTATTTCTCTAAGCATGTTACTGTTATTGGTAAAATAATTATTTCAGGAATGAATACAAACTTGCTAGGGAAAAGATATGATTTATCCTTCTAATTACCTAGCTTTTGTTCCCTCTGTTTCATTTGTTTTAAAAGACGGAATCTTTAAAAGGATGTCTCTTTCCATTTTTAACAAGTTTTTAATTCCAACTTTTCGGTATTTACTTTTAACAGTTTTAACTCTCCATGCCACCACATTAGACTTGTTATATAGGGCTACTTCGAGTTGTCATTCAGCCTAACTGATACAACAAATTCAATGAAATCCCACTAAGTAGGGTGTGGGGAGGCTAGAGTGTTTAGAAACCTCTCCCAAATAAAAGAAGAAAATACAATGAAAAATGCATAACAATTAGTTCGAAAAGTAGTGTAGAACTTACGAGAAAGAAAAATTATACACCACATTGCATAGCAGTTAAACTCTTTATATGCCTCG
Organism: Solanum stenotomum; assembly: GCF_019186545.1. Classification (NCBI taxonomy): domain Eukaryota; kingdom Viridiplantae; phylum Streptophyta; class Magnoliopsida; order Solanales; family Solanaceae; genus Solanum; species Solanum stenotomum. The sequence goes on from NC_064291.1 coordinate 53,035,770, forward strand.
TTATAACAATATTCGGAAGGTCTTGTGCTCAATGGCTAAATATTTCACATAAAATGTTACAAATGTTGCAGAACATATGTCTAGACAAAGTGAAAAAACAAAAAGAAAATCCCAACTTGACAATAGATTTGGCTTGTGTTCTCTTCTATAGCAATGTGGCCACGTTTTGGGGATCGTTCACTAAAAAGGGTTTCAATCGAGGGTCTGTTAGCTGGGGAAGACCAGCTCTTGCTCCCAATGCCCTACAGCCGATACCTGCCTGCAATTAACCCACAACGCAGAAGTTAGCTTCTTTTACATTTACAATTTGCACAAGACACAAAGCTAAAGTCTACTAACCACTTGAGAAGCAAATGGCAACATTCTTTCTGGTGGCATATTGGCACAGAGAGCTGCAGATTGCAAGTGGGAAATCCATGAGAAATGAAACATTACAAATTCTTATCAAGCGTGAAGGGAACAATGACATTAGATTTAAACTTGCATGGATATAGACACACCTAAGACTAAAGAAAAAAACAATAACATCCAGAAAGGAGGTAAGAAAATGGATTGAGGTAATCTCTCGATCCAATTGTTACAGGTAGAGGGAAAAGGGCGATGCAGGAATATAACACATGTAAAGGAAGAACATTAGGTATAAAGACTGCAGAGTATAATTTTGCTTACCATATAGAACTGCTCCAATAAATGCATCACCTGCACCAGTTGAATCGACTAATTCTGATGGCGGTATCTTTTCAGCTGTTCCAAGAAGCAGCTTCCCACTCACTGTCCCGATGCCTTTTGCATGCAATTTTGCAATATCCTAGAAGAAGACATGTACTTTAGTTTATTCAGCTTCATAAGAAGTCATAAGAAGTGCTGGGGAGAAAATAAAATCATAAGCAGCACCAAGAAGTCTCCAATAAAAAGAATTAAGAGGGTGATGAGTGATGGTACGACTGCAAGAGAACATGTGGAGGCAATTCATATTTGTAAAGATGAATATCATGACGTAATAGAAAAAGGGTACTAGCCAGGAAGCACCAACCATACACGACTCCCACTCCACAGTAGATACTCACTTTACAGTGGTGGGACTAGAACAAATTGAATTGTGTGCACGGATTTCTATTAGTCCATGAGCACTGTGGCCATGCTTCGGCCATCTATTGAATCATAAATCTTCTAATTGGTGAATTACCGAAGATATGGATGTTGCACTGGTTGCGCCAGTATCAATACTCTGCTTCATTTTCTTGAACAAGTCATCGACATCAATTTCTTCAGACTGGAGATCCTCTGCAAATCAACCCACTAACAAAACATAAATACATACACCTCTTTGTTCATCTTTCAAAACAATTTGTTTGCCTACAAGCAGACACTCAACATACATCAGAAGAACCAAAAAAATATGCAAGCATACCAGCTTCAGCCCTTTCTAACATCATGCAGCCATCTTCACCCAATGTCACAATTACAAATTTGATGTTTGGCAACTTTAGAAGTACAGAAACTAGAGCAGCTGGGATTGAAGGGGCCTCTGTCCATACCTGTGAGACAATCCATCTTTTGTCAAGCTCAAAAGGGCGAAAGATATTGTTGAGTCCCACATCGGCGGGATGAGGAGAAATTGGTCTCTTTATATGGTCGTGGACAATACTCACCTCTTGAGCTAACTTTGAGGGTTAGGCCCAAGGTCTATCACATGGTATCAGAGCCAAACCTATACTAATTCATGACTTACAGATGTTGTGGACCATATTAAATTTCCCATGCTCTAGATGTCCTGTCCAGGGTGCTGGGCGTGTGGGGTGATGATTCCACATGGTTGGATGACAAGAAATTGATCTCTTTATATGATCTTGGGTGATCCTAACCTCTTGAGCTAGGAGGAGAAAAATTAACACTATTTCACCTTTTAAAAAAGAGTGTTGAAAACAATTTTAATCCCCAATTATGTCGTAAGCAGTGGCAAGGGATAAAAGCTTTAAGTTGTAAGTTGTAACACACTGAGGGAGGAAGGGACTTTGTCGTCGAATTAAAATTGGGGAGACAACACATTTCACTCCTAGACTTTATTAGCAACTAAGAATTATAGGTAGATCACCAGATATCCAAATTGAAATTCCGCAGCAAAGGAACAGTGTCATTGCAATTTGTCAGTGTAGCTAACTTGCCTGTGGAAATCTCGCTGAGCATACGACATAAGTTGCCAAGTTTAGAAGGTCATCTACCCTTTCTCTTTTACTTTCTGCATCAATTACAATAGGTATATTCCTCCGATGTGCCTGCACTGGGAATCCAAAAGGCATACAGTATTTTCCATTTGATTGAAAACATAAATCTTCGGATAATTTGAACAAAAAACAACAAACAATAATTAAGCTCAATATGTCGGCTCTAGGATGAGTACAAGCAACATATTCAAAAGCAGACAGTAGGATAGAAGTTTTTGCTAGCCATTACTCCCATTTGTCTGACAAAGAAGTTCAAGTTAAAATTACCTCTCGGGCCACAACTAAAGCTGATAACAATTCAGTTTCTTGCAATACTCCATCAAAATATACAAATCTCACATCATCCAGAGCTGACGACAAATTCGACTTGGATAAATCCTCAGGTATCATAGGTGGGTATCCTGGAGTGTAAATGCAAGTCCGAGTTTTCCTGG
>NC_064291.1:53038528-53048320 GCF_019186545.1 Solanum stenotomum
TAGATCAAACAATACTAATCATGACTCACGAGAGCTAATAGCTTCAACAGAACAAGTTCAGAAGGGTCAGCAAACCAATTGTATACACCAAGAGATAGTAAATATAGTAAACTTGCTAAAATGTTTATACTTCTCTCACACAAATATGGTGGAGAAAAACTTTGTTGGTTCTTGCATAAGCAATTTTTTGTCTTAGAAAGGATAGTGAAGACTGAAACCCACTATACAGAAGTATAGGTAATGTACAATATACTGTTACTGATCTAGAAACCAAATATTAAGCAAATCACAGCAGAGCCGTTTACAATTGATTCAACAAAACTAGAAACTGACATCATGTTTTGAGGTAAAAATCTGAAATATGCCAAACAATCACCAGAATGCAATTAACATAAACAGAGAGAACTCACGCTTGACTATCAACAATGACGTAAGAGAATGTTGAATGGCCCCCTTCGGAAACCTGAACCCAAGATTTAAGGTTGAGGTAAATTAAATACTTGAGTTATATCTGATGTTGCTAACACATTTGAGATCACTCAAATTGTGATTGATTTAACAGACGCATGAAACTACATCCATAATTATCCTACATGCAAGAACCTTCAAGTTTGAACATTGCCAAACTCACCACCATAAACGACGTATCGACCCCATCAGCTTCCAGCTCTTCCAGTATTGCTTTCCCTTGAGAATCATCTGCAACCTACAGGCAAAAATAGTAACAAAAATTTGAAGACTTTCAATGTGATTATTGCAAAAGGGTTATGTGGGGAAAGATGAAGAAATTAGAAAATAGTTTTATAGAAATAACAGTTATAGGTGACTCCTTATGCAATAATTACGAATGATACATAAAATAACACAACGAGTCAGGTTACATTTCATTAAATATGTTTTTGTTCTACGCTATGCAACTATTGAAAAAGGAAGTAATATTTACAATTGAATCTTGACCACCGATACTGAGGGACAAGTTTATTCTGGTAGACTTACATACATTTGCTTTGGAATAGAGGCTGTCTTTTCTCCAATCAACTCCAGATTAAAGAAACATGGAGGTTAAACAGTGTTACAAACCTCTGTAGGAAAACACAGTGGCAGGGGTAAATTGGTGCTTGTTAACTCCAATAGCAAGAAGGAGGTTCAAGAAGCTAATGAGGACCATGCTAAGATATAGGACCTGTGCTCAGTAGCACAGCAACAGTTGTATGACATGATATTGGAATTTCATTATCTCATTATACACAGTTCGACTCACATCAAAATGGGACAAAGCAATGTTTTTTTAAGGGGTAACATAACATAATTCTTCTTTGAACCTCTCATAGAATAATATAAAGTCTTACTTTTATACTTGAACACAACAACACACCCAGTATAATCCTACAAGTAAGGTCTGGTTATACTTGAATAGCCGGAACAAAAATACAATCAAGAAATTGAGTCGCCAATTGATATTTATAAGCCCCCAAAATCTCAAACCTTCGATATAATTCTTGGAGATAGGCCTAAACGAGCTGCACAAGTCAAAGCATTCCCTGCATTGCCACCTCCTTGAACCTTATGAGAAAAACACAACTTACTCTGAAATTTTGAAAAAAGATATCATACTATCAATCACACACAAAAAACAATCACCTGAAAACTGGTGCTTCGAATCTTATCATCAGGGTTAGGATAAGAATCAACAGCAACAAGGAAATCCACCGCCGCCATTCCACAACCTAACTACTCCCAAAAACAAATTCAACAGATATAGTAAATCCTATAACAGTTTCTAATTTATTTTTGACATGTCAAGAGTGTAAGGAAGACCCACAACGCTATGATTTTCTGGGATTGCGGCAGTTTGTGGGGTTGACGAAATTGACATTTTAAACCTGAATTTAATCAAATAAAACATATATTATATCTTTCAGTTTACTTTACACAAGGAAAGTTAGGATTTTGATTAGATTAAGATAACATACCTGGTGAAGGTAGAGTTACAGGTTAGGTTACAGCGTGTGGGAATATGAAGTAGCAGAGTTGACGGCGGTGATCGGCCGGAAAGTGACGGAGAGTTACATGACTGCAACCGGAACGCCGCCATTTCTGGGAGGTGATCAAAGTAAAGCAGTGATTTTGAGATGACACAGAGGAAATTAAAAGTTGGATTAGTCAGTCAGCTCTCAGTGAAGGAGTAGTAGGCAAATTCTTTTTTAATTTTATTGTTTTTGCTTAGTGTGTTAATTCTTTTAATTTTTTGAAATTATCTCTTAATCATAAATAGAATAAGTTATCTGCAAATTTGATTTGTAAAGAGTAATGTCATTAAAGTTGGATTTTCTCATTGAATAAGATTATAAATATATTTGTTTTATATTAAGCAATGTAAGAATTAATGGATTGTTTTTTAATCAAATATTTGAACAAATCTCATGAACTTATAATTGAAAACATTAATCTTTAAATATCTAACTTTCAGAAACAATCTCTTTATCATTTAAAAAAAGATCTAAATACATTGTACCATTTCAAATTGTACTTCATCGATATATACTTATTATAATTACACATACATAATCAAATATTATATTTATAATTATGTATAACTATTATATTACATATTTACTAGAGGTGTACCCCTTTTGTTAGTAAGAAATAGTTAGCGGTAATCAAGTTTTTGATAAGCCAACCTTTTTTTCCATCTTTCTTATAGACACGTCCATTCCGAACATACTTAATGATTTTCCTAACATCATATTGTCTCACAATTTCCGATAATTTAGAAAGGTCGGAAGAATCACAAATAGATTCGAAAATGAAAACCTCAAAATTATTATCAGTTGAGGACATAGTCAGATTTAATAATTTTTTTATTATTNTTTTTGATAAGCCAACCTTTTTTTCTTTCTTATAGATACGTCCATTCCGAACAAAAAAAAAAAAGCGTACTTAATGATTTTCCTAACATCATATTGTCTCACAATTTTCGATAATTTAGAAAGGTCAGAAGAATCACAAATAGATTCGAAAATGAAAACCTCAAAATTATTATCAGTTGAGGACATAAGTCAGATTTAATAAATTTTTTTGATGTTCTACCTTGTGTGCAGGGGCGGACCCACGTGTTGCCCAGGGGTTCACCCGAACCCCCTCAAAAAAAAATTACACTGTATATATAAGGTGAATTTTCTGGATTTATGTGGATATATATATTTTGAACCCCCTCAATGACAAGGTGAAGGAGATAGCCCAGTGGTAGCTCCCTTCAAAGTTAAGCCTGATGTCTAGGGATCGAATCCCTGGGTTAGCGTTTTATTTTTTAGTTTTTTACTTTCAGTTTTTTTTTTTTTTTTTTTTTTTTGTTCCAATTCCGATTTTAAACCCAAAAAATTCAAGGGTCCCAACTCCCATACTCCCATTCCTAAAAGCTAATAACTTTTTCACTTTTCAAATCCCTAAAAGCTATTAAGAATGAGTTGCGAAGTCGAATGAATGATGACTTCTTGAGCGGCTGCATGGTTCCTTTTATGGAGAAGGATGTGTTTAAGGATGTTTCAACGGATGATATTATGTTGTCTTTTCAAGCAATGAAACCTCGTCGAATAGTATTGTAAACATGCTTGAGAAGTATTAGCACTGACCTCTTTTTGGAGTTTGTAGTTTGCACTCTAGTCCTAGAGTGAGACATTACGAAGTGCTAATTTTTTTGGAGTTTGTAGTTAGCTCCATTTTTTGCTCTACTTAGCATCCTAGTTCTAAATTGACATATTGTAAAGGGCTAACTTTTTGTTTCACTGTAATCACTCATGTTAGTTTCGGATTTCTTGTAACGAAACTAACTTTTTGTACCTATAAACTATATACTACTACTTCCTTGAAATTTTATTTTGTTGGCTTATTTACACGTTTATACTTTTATTTTTCAAACCCTCTAAACGAAAATCCTGGGTCCGCCACTGCTTGTGTGGGGAGCGCTCATTGGAGTAACGTTGATTGTGTGTGTGGTGTAATTTAGAGAAATTCAATTTGCGAAGTAGCTTTCTAAACAGACCCTTATAGTTTTGTGTAACTCAATTTCGACCCCTACTTTTAAAGAAAAAGATCAAATCGTCGGGTAAAAATATTTAGAACTTGATTTAGCGTCACTATCCGCCATCTCTGATCCAAGAATTCAGAGAGTTCAATTGAATCCATGGAAACTGAAACCTTCATTAGACCCAACAACAAATCAAAGAAGAAACAAAGATCTCCACTTTTAACTTTCCTTTTTCTCTTCACTTTGATTCTCCTTTTCTTCTACTTCAAGAACTTCATTTCCCCTTCTCTTCTTCCCCTTTCCAAAAACTCAATACCCATTATACCCCGTCCCCAACAATGCAACCCCACAAATCGTCTTCAAGGAAAGTTCATGTGGTATGCGCCTCACAGTGGGTTCAGCAACCAGTTGGCTGAGTTCAAGAATGCGATTTCGATGGCTAAGATTCTTAATCGGACCCTAATTGTACCACCCGTGTTGGATCACCATGCTGTTGCGCTTGGTAGTTGTCCTAAATTTAGGGTTTTGGAACCTAATGAATTGAGATACTTGGTTTGGAATCATAGTATTCAGCTCTTGCGTGATTGCAGGTAATTTTGAAATTCATCCCAGTTCTCAACACCCCATTAGCTCATTGACCAGAAAGAATCACTTTTTGTGCATTCTATGTCTTTGCTAATATGTCTGACTGAGTTATCTAGAGATAATTGGAGTCAAATTGTTGCTAATGTCTTTTCGTCATTATTCCCTTTTCATACCTGCTTTGAAATGCTTTACTTGAGATAATTTGCTACTGTATTCCCTTTTACATACATGCTTTGAAATGCTTTACTTTGAGTCGAGGGTGTGTCGGGAACAATCTCTCTACCTTCACAAGGTAGAGAGGTAAGGTATGCTTGGACACCACCCTCCCAGATCCCACTTATTGTTTTTATTGTATTTGGAGTTTGGAGTTTGGAGTTAAATTGATCACCTTTATGAGGAATTTGCATGTTTCATGTCTGGTGCTTAGTACTAGTAGTCAAACTGTAGGTTAAATATTTTGTTACACTTGCATGAGATCCTGTTTGTGACGGTTAGAGACTTGTATTTCAGTATACTGATTAGGAAGAGATTTAGAAACTTCTACTTTTAGATTAGAGCAACTCCTATTTTGATTTTAAAAGAAAGATATTTCAATTGGAATGACAATTGTTGCAGAGAGATTCATAGAAATACTCCATCTAGTTTGGGATTTTGATTGTTTGATTGAATGTGCTTAAAGCCAGCATGTAAACTTTGTGCATAGACACAGTGACAAAGCTTTACTGTAAACTTTGTCTGCATTGTGGAACCCTATCTTGCTTGTTTTTATCTTTCTGCTGCTGATAAATTATTAACTTTTGAATTTCATTGTGCATTTTGATTTTTGACTGAATAAAGATGGAATTACTTTTTGGATGGAGTATTTAGAAGTTTCTAATAATCTGCTTACTTTGTGTTTTGCAGATATGTATCCATGGCTGATATAGTTGACCTTTCACCACTTGCTTCTTATTCAACTGTGAGATTTATAGATTTTCGTGCTTTTGTGTCCTCCTGGTGTGGTGTAAACTTGGATGTTACTTGCTCTAAGGACCAAAATATACCATCTCCATTATCTGAGAGCCTTCAACAATGTGGTTCTCTATTGTCTGGTTATTATGGTAGTTTCAGTGGTTGTTTGTCTGCTTTAAAAGAAGATTGTAGAACGACAGTTTGGACATATAAGAAAGACGATGAGGATGGAGCTTTAGACTCGTTTCAACCTGATGACCAACTTAGGAAGAAAAAGAAGATATCATTTATTAGGAGAAGGAAAGATGTGTATAAGGCTCTTGGTCCTAGTTCTGCCACAGAATCAGCCACTGTTTTGGCATTTGGAAGCCTTTTTACTGCTCCTTATAAGGGATCTGAATCCCATATTGACATTCATGAAGCTCCTAATGATCCCATTGTACAGACCTTAATAAAAAAGATAGAGTTCCTTCCCTTTGTGCCCGAAATAATAAATGCCGGCAAGAAGTTTGCTCTTCAAACTATCAAGGGTCCCTTTCTTTGTGCACAGCTCAGGCTACTAGATGGACAATTCAAGAACCACCATAAAGCTACTTTTCTTGGTCTGAAGCAAAAAATAGAATCTTTGAGGCAAACAGGACAGAAACAGATCCATGTATTTGTGATGACTGATCTCCCCATGGCTAATTGGACAGGGAGTTACTTGGGGAACTTAGCAAAAGATTCAGATGCCTTTAAGCTGTTTGTTATTAGAGAAGAAGATGACTTGGTTCAAGAAACTGCTAAAGAAGTCATGGCTGCAGGGCATGGGATAAAACTTGGTTCTGTTTCACAGAGTTCGTCAGGGATTGACAAGCGTCACTATCCTCAATCATTAACTGATGTTCTCTTATACATAGAGGAAGTAGTCTGCAGCTGTGCTTCTCTTGGTTTTGTGGGCACTGCTGGGTCAACAATTGCCGAGAGCATAGAATTAATGAGAAAACATGACATTTGTTCTGGCTAAATTGCTCTGGCTTCTAGCTAACTAATGTTACTCACCCAGCTTTGTGTTCTCCCATTTGGCAGCTAGAATCCATGTATCAGCTGAAATTCTCCCTTTCCACAAGCGTGAACTTACAAATTAACAATGTCCTGCTCGAATTCAAAGATGGACTAGGCTGTCAAATTTGAAGGATACAAGTGATCCATACTGCTGGAAGAGGGACTATTGGATGAAGATTCTGCCGCATATATCAATGGATTAGAAGCACTGATGGCTGGATCTGTCTGGTGTGGAGTTTTCTATTTTTCAAATGCATACTGCTAACTAGATTCCACCCTTTTAAAGGGAGGAGCTAATCATATTTCTAAATTTAAGTCCAGAATTGGAAACAAGATCAACAACCTTCAAGGTGGGAAGGCTATTCGTTGATTTGTGGCATTTAATAACCGATAACTTAGCACCCTGTAGAACAATTGAACTGTACAACATGTTTATGTACTCTGTTGGAGGTGCTCCTTCCCTTTCCTGATTACACTATGTTCAGGGCTTAGTACACCAAGAAGAAATTGAAAGGTTCTGCTCTATGTTGATTCTTAGCCGCCGTTTGTCTCCTCCTCACTATGGTTTTCTATGAACATATTTATGAATTTGTACTCTGAACTCATTGTTCCTTTCACAATAAACTTTCTGGGAGAGCAGTATGGATGGACAACAAAATTTCAGAGTTCTTTGCTTCTGGAAGAAAGGGTTGTACTGAATTGTTATTACTATATGAAATTCAATCAGGTTGATATTTGTTTGTTTTCATTTGTCTTATCATTTCTTTACAAGGGTTCAAATTCCTGTAGAGACAAAAAGGGTTGGGTGAACCTTTTATGGCGGAGTTACCGAGTATCTATGTTGGTGGGAGATAATGGTATTTGATGGAATAGTTGTATGCAAATTAACTAGAAGAACAATTATAATATACTCAGTGAAATTTTACAAGTGGAGTTTTAAGATGATAGAATATATGCTGACATTACCACTACCTCATTGAAATAGATGGTTGCTTTAATCCAAATATAATAAACGAACATATGATAATAGATATCACAGGTAATACAATAGAATAAAAAAAATGTTTTAGCTCACTTCTTGGAGAGACATGATTAAATATTACTATTATATTATGGGCGGAGGGCAAACATAAGAGTGATAAAACTTTTCCAAAGTAAATTGGAAACTTCTCTTGTATAGATTTGTTTAGATGTCTGATGTTTTAATTGTATAAAAGAATATATCTTTTAAGAAATTATACTTCTTCCTCTGTTTCAATTTATGTGACATTTTTCGTTTTTTAATAGTCAAACAGTTTAAATTTGATTTGAAAATTTGCGCATGGAATCTGTAGTTTTCTTGAAAAGAAATTTATATAGTTGTAAACTACGTAAAAAGTACTATAAGTTACAATAATTAATTTAAAATGTTTAAAAGATATATGGAAAACTTACTGTTAAAGATAAACTTTGTTAGAATTTCAAAATTCGAAAAATATCACATAAAATAAAACGGAGAAAGTATTATTTATTAGTGTATAGAGTGAAACTTTTTCTCCTATTGTTGGTTTAATTTTTCAAAGTCCCGTAAATCTTTTTTTTTTTCTTCTTTTTTCTCCCTTGAAACGGAATACGTAAAAGAAAAATCTACACTTCCACTAATTAGAGATTAAAACATTTCCCCAATTGTTATTTCCATTTATTTATCATAGTCGGTGTACATAGAAAAACATGTCTTTTATTTTGCATAATTTGTATTATATTTATTTATATGTTGACTTGAAGATATGCCTTTTATCCATGGGAAGGACGATAATAATTGATGTTGTCAATTATTTGGCTAGTGTTTTGAATTATGTGGAATTTATAAATTTGGTTATGGATGTGACATTTTGGTCCACTTCTTGAATGGCTCCATTCACTGTTCCTGTTTATGCATATTTATTTCATGTTGGACGGCATAAGAAGGATCCGCCTACTTTCTTTTTTATTTGGTTTACGTAATTTGTATTGAAATTCTGATTAAATTTGAGTCATATATTGTAAGGTTCATTTAGAAGTTGTGCTTTTAATTGAATTTTTTCATACGCAGGGCTTGAATCAAAAACCTCTTGTTAAGGGTGAAATAAATCTTCCATTGCACCACAACTCATATTGATAATTATGTTTTGAGTGCGATTTGAACCGGGATTTGCCTACTTAGGACTTCCTTCGTTCTATAGTTGTTTATGTTATTATAAATAGTTATCTCGAATTATTTATTAATTTATAAAATTAATTATTATTTTTATTTTACCTTTTCAATTAATTCTATTTTTGAAATAAATATGAGCAAATTTGAAAAAAAAATTAAAAAGTTTTTAAAGGATAAATTAATGAAATTGTTATTTATGGATAATTTCATAGACCTCCCCTCAAATTTGACTCAATAACATTCACCTCCCTTTTGGTTTACAATATTACACTTAACTCCCCTATTTTGAATTTTTGGCAACAATTCATTTCACTTATTAATTATTGATAGAAAGTATTATAATCTGACTAATTTGCCCTCTTCAAAATACTATTTTTTTATTCCTTGATAATCGATTTATTTTCATCTTCCATTGAAGCCTTTTTGTTTAAATGAATTTATAATTTTATGCAATTCACGGTAAAATCACTTATAATGGTGTCAACAATTAAGATGAAAATATAATATGTTACGATGACTTAATTATTGAGCTGGAAAAGAAAATGATCAAAATTAGGATAAAATGTATGTTAAATTGTTTGCATTCCAGTCGATATGAAAATTGAGTTACTCCATTTTTCAAGTGTCAATATTTGATATAAAAATCATTTTCAATAAAATTTGACAAATAAATCGGTGGCATCAACTCTAAAGCAAATTTAGCATAATGAATTAATGGAAGATGAAAATATTTATTTTATAACTTTTTTTTTTTTTTGAAAAAAACTTGTTTACAAGATAGGATATATTAAAAAGGGTAGATTAGTCATATCATAATTTTTACATTAATAAATTAATAAGTTAAATGAATTGTAACCAAAAACTCAAAATAAAGGAGGCAAGTATTGTAAATCACAAGGGAGGTTAGTGTTACGAAGTCAAACCTGAAGGGAGTAATACTTCTTCCATCTCAATTATTTTTATTTTTTTTTCATTTTTTTTTTTTTGAAATTTATGATCTAAAATAAACCTT
>NC_064291.1:53049527-53143666 GCF_019186545.1 Solanum stenotomum
TTTAGCATACTACTTCAAGAAAAAACTTCAGAATAATCCAAAGTACAGTGTAAATTATATGAGACAAGATTTGGATGATAATTTTAATTTGAACGTTAGTTATTCCAAGATGAAGAGGGTTAAAAGGCTTGTGTTAGAGAAATTGGAGGGTAGCTACATTGATGAATTCAATAAGTTGGAGGGCTATGCTCAAGAATTGAGGGACAGCAACCCTGGTATTGATGTTATCATAAATATATCTAGAGATGCTTTGGAACAAGGAAAAAGAAGATTCTTAAGAATGTATGTGTGCATTCAAGCTTTAAAAAATGGTTGGAAAAGAGGTTTAAGGCCTTTTATAGGGCTAGATGGGACTTTTTAAAAAGGAAAATGCAAGGGAATCTTGTTGGTTGCAATGGGACAAGATTCAGTGAAACACTTCTATCCACTTGCTTGGGCAGTGGTGGACAGAGAGACATCTAGAACATGGAAATGGTTTATTGAGTTGCTGAGAAATTCTCTAGACCTGGCAAATGGTGAAGGAGTAACATTCATGTTTGATATGCATAAGGTAGTTGTTTCTGATTTTAATAAGTTTCTGATTTTCAGTTAAATTCTTATACAAATAATACTTTAACTTGTTATGATTTTTATTGTTACAGGGGCTACTGGATGCTGTTAGTCAGGTGTTTCCTAAAGCACATCATAGATTGTGTGCAAGACACATAGAAGCTAATTGGAGCAAGGCTTGGAAAGGTGTACAGATGAGAAAGTTACTGTAGTGGTCTGCCTGGAGCACATATGAAGAAGAATTTCATGATCAATTGAAAGTCATGGGTGCTGTGTCTAAACAAGCTGCAAAGGATTTGGTATGGTACCCTGCACAAAACTGGTGCAGGGCTTATTTTGACACAGTCTGCAAAAATCACTCATGTTAGAATAATTTTACCGAGTCATTCAACAAATGGATTCTAGAAGCAAGGGCAAAACCTATAATCAAGATGTTAGAAAATATTAGAATCAAGGTGAGTTGTTACTGTTTATATTATCATCTTTTATATTATCTTAATCTAACTATTAGGTTCTATGTAGGTTAGATTAATGTGGGATAATACTGAAAATTAGAGTTTGGGTTGTTTACAGTTTGGTGATTTTGAGTTTTCGGCTCACAAAGTTGTAATTTTTCTTATTCTTTTCAAATTCTGCTGCTTTTGTTGTGAACTATGGCCTTGTTTTTCTTTATTTGAATCTCTTGGGTATTTACAAAACGAATTTATCAGGAACTGAATTTTACATTTGAGATTAAGGCCTTAAAGAGCAGTGCTCAATTCTCTGTAAATTTATTTTCATTGATAGATATAGTGTTTTAATAGAAATAGCAGAATATAGTTTGATGTGACTGTTATATTGATAGGATATGTTGATCTTACTGTTGTATTGTTATATAGATTATGAATAGGTTGCAAAAACTTGAAGAAGAAGGTAAAAATTGGAAAGGAGATTTTAGTCCATATGCCATGGAGTTGTATAATGATTTCAATATCATTGCACAATGTTGTCAAGTTCAATCTAATGGAGACCAAGGATATGAGGTAGTTGAGGGTGAAGATAGGCATGTGGTGAATCTTAATAGGAAGAAGTGTACATGTAGGACATGGGACTTGACTGGTATACCATGTCCTCATGCCATTAAAGCATATCTTCATGACAAACAAGAACCACTGGATCAGTTGAGTTGGTGGTATTCCAGAGAAGCTTACATGTTGATATACATGCATAAAATACAACCTGTTAGAGGTGAGAAGTTCTGGAAAGTTGATCCTTCTCATGCTATGGAGCCACCAGAAATACATAAATTGGTAAGCAGGCCAAAACTTAAGAGAAAGACAGAAAATGATGAGGCAAGGAAAAGGGAAGGGGTGTGGTCAGCTTCAAGAAAAGGACTAAAAATGACATGTGGACATTGTAGTGCAACAGGTCACAACCAAAGAAGATGTCCTATGGTATGTAATTTTCTTTACTTGGTCAATATTTACACTAGTTAATTCAATATCTAACTAATTTTGTCATTTTTATAGCTTCAAAGATCAAAACAACCAGCCCAAGATGTGCCAGTGTCAGCACCCCAAGCCAGTCCAGAAGAATCTGATAGTGTCTTCATGCCTACTCCTGGCTTTATTGCTTCTTCAAGTCAACAGAGTATCCAACCTGCTGGTCCTTCAAATTCAAAGAAAATTGAAAAGAAACCTACTGGACCTTCAAAGTCAAAGAGAAAAATAGTTGCTGATGAATCTGAGGATGAGCAACATGTTGCACCTTCAAGTGCAGTTGCTGATGAGGATAGAGGTGAGCATGAAAGTGAAGACGAGCAGACAATTTTAAGGCCGAAGGCAAGTTCTGAAGCTAGGACTAGGCTTCAAGCTAAAAAGATACAGATTCGACCAACTGGTACCAGGAGGATTGGCTTCAAAGGAGATGACAATGGTGTGAGCATTCCAACTAATCTGACATACTCACCAAGAAAATTGGCATGGAAAGGAAAAGAAACTATGACTTCAAATCAGTTGACAACTGAAAAGGAGACCAGAATTGGCAATTTAAAGGCAAAGAAAGGAAAAAAATCTACGACTTCAGATCAGTTGACAATTGAAAAGGAGAAAAAAATTGGCAAATTGAAGGCAAAGAGGGGTGGGAAGAAGTAGTTGCATTATGAAGTTGGTTTTTTGTTTTCCAGTGTTATGTAATGGCATGATGAAACTTAATATTTTGACTTTTTTGATATTACTCTGTCTTTAACAAGTGTCTGTAAGTTTTTGTGGGTTCAAAATATATGACAATGCCATTACTACTTATCTATGTAGTTGTTTTTTGTTTTCCAGTTACATTATGTATGTTGCTTTATCTGGGAAGATGTCTTGATGGTAGGCTTAACAGATCTTGTGAGTTGTGAATCCCCAGTGATATTTCTTTTGAACTTGAGTGAGTTGATAATTTCTAGTGTTGGGAGTGTTTCTTTAATTTTAGTTGTCTACTAAGTTGTATAGACGACAAAATGGCTGAGATCATATTATATTGTTAACCTGTATTTATGTAAAATTGAAAAGCAATCCATAATTTAGATGCTGTAAAAATTTGCAGATTGCTGTAAAAATTTACAGATTGCTGTAAAAATGCTTTAAAAATTTGCAGAATGCTGTAAAAATTTGCAGATTGCTGTAAAAATTTACAGATTGCAGATTGCTATAAAAATTTGCAGATTACAGATTGCTGTAAAAATGCAGATTTTGTAAATGGTAAAAATGCAGATTGCTAACATTAACAAGATTGCTAACTTTTCCATTACAATCAAGAGATCGACAAGATTGCTAACAACTTTCAACAAGCAAAACGCGATGGCATTACATCAGTTGTAACCGGTAGATTGCTAACATTACATCAAAATACTAACGACTACACCACACTACTAGAACAGAGCTACACCAAACTGCTAACGCCTACACACAACTAGAACAGAGCTACACCAAACTACTAACGATTGCACACTACTAGAACAGAGTTACACCAAACTACTCACGACTACACATTACAAACGATCCAAGAAAAGAAGTTCAAACATAACTACAATACACTACATCAACTTGGCAGCTACAAAACCAACAATAATATCCCAAAAGATCAGAAGCAAGCTTATCAATTGAAACCCTTTCAATTTCCACTTCAGTTTATTATCATCCAAGTTCTTCAAATTAGAACATTCAATATGATGTTCCAACTCCAAGTTTGAAACTTTATCCTCCAAATTTGAATTTTCAAAAAAAGTCATATCATTCAAGTTAGAATCAATGTTTGGTTTATGAATTTCAATGCCACCTATTTCCTTTAGGATCTTCTTCAATCGGTTTCTTTCCTTCCGAATTGAATATAATTCAATCTTTTGATTGTGAGTCATCAATGACGCATGACTTGGAAGTTTACTAATGATCCAATCCAATAACCACAAAAGAATGAGCCAGGACGACAACATTTGAAGAATCGACGTTCACCATTCTCACGGGTCATAGCAGTAAAATATTTTGCTATCAATGCACACTTACATGTATGAGACTCACTTTGTTGAGGAGAAGAAACAGAAGAAGATGTCAATATTGAAACAACACAAAATTTAACAAATCTAATGAAGAAGATGATTTCCAAAAGAGCTTCAAGAACTAACGGATGAAGTTTGGGGGAAATGTTTAGGGTTTTGTTTAAAGAAATGGGTAATGGGTGTTTTATTTGGATGGGTTGGGTATTTTGAAGATGGGTCGGGTGGATCCGGGTGGATAGGGTGGTTTGGGTCAAACAAATTAGGCTTTAATTAATTAAATTTCTAACCAATTACAACATGCCACGTAATAAATGAAATAATTAAATATATTTATTAAGTAGTTTGTTAGTCAAAAGGGCAAAATAGGTCCCTAAAGGTTAACCCTAAGGGTATTTTGAGGCCAAAAGGTAAACGAGGGGTATTTTTGTACCAATTCTGATACTATAAGGGTATTTTAGACCCTTCTCCCTTGAAAGAAAGCAAACAGGATTGAAAATTTCTGTGTATATTGATGATCCAATTTACAATTGTTGATCCTATATTTATATACAAGAGAGGAAATAAAAAGAACCTTCTATTCTAACTGTTATGCCAGGTGTACAAGATTAATTGGCTCAACCTATAACAAACTTTATTCCTTTTCTATGTATGTACGTTGCATATTTCAGCCATATGCATATCTCTTGTCTATTGGGCCATTTATACGAAATGATCTGATGACTTCTTTTATCTGAGGTGGGCTTTTAGTTAGCCCATTGTTAAAACAATTCTTCAGCCCAGAGTGTACAGCCCTTTTGTCCTTTTCAGACCAAATGAAGGGATTAGAGTTGTCCGATGAAATCAACGCCAAACATGAAACTCTTGTTTCCTGGTTTTTCTTTTCTCCCTTTGATATCTCTTTTCCTTATTTATCATCAATAATTCCAACATCCCCCGCAAGATGGAGAGGAGCTGAGTGAGACCCATCTTGGGAAGAAGAGAGTGATGGAGAGGACCAGTGAGAGATTTGGTGAGAAGATCAGCTAGTTGTGCCTTCGACGGAACAAAGGAGAGTGAGATGAGTCCAGATAAGTACTGTTGGCGAACAAAATGACAGTCGAGATCAACATGTTTGGTCCGTTCATGAAATACTAGATTTCGGGCGATATGGATGGCAGCCTAACTGTCGGAGTGAACTGGTACTGGAAGATCAGGAGGAACTGACAGATCGGAGAGTAAGCGCACCAACCAGGTCAACTCGGCAACAAGGCGCCTCATAGATCGATACTCCGCCTCAGTGGAAGAGAGAGAAACAGAAGCCTGTTTCTTAGATTTCCAAGAAATGGGTGAACTGCCCAAACTTATGAAAAAACCACTAATTGACCTTCTTGTATCTCGACATGACGCCCAGTCGGCATCACAAAAGGCCTTGAGGGAAAATGAAGAAGAATGAGACATGAACAAACCCTGAATAGGGCAATGCTGCAGGTAACTCACCACTCTCAAAGCAGCAGCATAATGGGACAGACACGACTTTTGCATAAATTGACTAAGAATCAAAACAGAATGACACAAATCGGGGCGTGTATGAGTCAAATAGTTAAGTTTACCAATAAGATGTCTGTATAGTGTAGGATCTGTCATGAAATCCCCTGAATCTGCAAGCAATTTGACAGATGGATCCAAGGGAGAAGAAACAGATGGAAGATGAGAGACATCAAACTCCTGTAGAAGCTCCAAGGTATATTTTCTTTGACTGATGATAATACCCTGTTTTTCCATTAAGATTTCCATTCCTAAAAAGTAGTGTAGAAGACCAAGGTCCTTGATCTTAAATTCTGAGTGAAGGAATAACTTAAGAGCAGAGATTTCTTGGTGATCATCACCTGTAATAAGGATGTCGTCCACATAGACAGCAATGATAGTAGTAAGAGAACCTGACCTCTTAAAAAATAAAGAATAGTCATTGAGTGAGGCAACGAAACCCTTAAAAGAGAGAGCCCCTGCAAGTCTGGCATACCATTGCCGAGAAGCCTGTTCGAGACCATAGAGAGACTTGCGGAGTTTACAAACCAGATGGGGTTGAGGAGGAACCAAACCTGTAGGAAACTTCATATAAACCTCTTCTTGTAGATCACCTTGAAGAAAAGCATTATTGACATCAAATTGAAAGATGTCCCAAGATTTCTTGGCTGCAATAGCTAACAAACATCTAATAGTGGTCATCTTAACAACATGGGAGAAAGTTTCAGTGAAATCAATCCCCTGTTGTTGTATGTCACCTCTTACAACCAATCTGGCCTTTAATCTTTCCAAAGTACCATCAACATGTTGCTTAACTTTGTAGACCCACTTACAAGGTAAAGCTTTTCGACCATGAGGCAAAGGAACCACATCCCAAGTGTTGTTGGATTGCAAAGCTTCAAGTTCAGCAGCCATGGCTTGCAGCCAACCTGGATGAGAACAAGTTTGTGCATAACTAGTAGGTTCTAAGATATGGGAGGCATTGTGAATTGTGATTTGATTGGGTGGGGAAAGAGTATGAACAGAAATAGGGGAAGGGGTGTAAGTAGAGGAGAAACAAGAATGGGTGACATCAGTAAGAGTGATAAGATTGCAGATATAATCTTGCAGATAAGAAGGAGCTTTCCCTGATGTAGACCTAGAGGACCTTCTGAGAGTAGGATCAAGAGAAGAAGGAACTGGATCAGATAGGTTGGGTGGAGGAGAAGAGGGTGCCAAAACTAGATCCAATGAAGGAATAGTGGGAGAGGTAGAAGTCTGAGGAGTAGATGGAGAAAGAAAAAAATCTGAATCAATAGGATGTTCTGAAAAAATAGGGGGAACAGATTGTGCAGTAGCAAAAGGAAATATGTGCTCAACAAAATGCACATCTCTAGAAATGAAGATCTTCTTAGTATGTTGGTCCAATAACTTGTAACCTTTCTGATTTATAGGATATCCCAGAAGTACACAGCTGCTGGCCCGGGAGTCAAATTTACCTCTCCCCTGACACAAAGTATTAGCATAACATAAGCAACCAAAACATCTTAAGAAATGTTAAGTGGGGGTTTTCCCAAAGACCAATGCAAAAGGTGTCTTGCCATCAAGAACTTTGGATGGGAACCTGTTAATAAGAAAAGTAGCTGTTAAGATACACTCTCCCCAATAAATCATAGGAACTTTGGATTGAAACATGAGTGCCCTAGCAGTCTCAAGTAGATGTCTGGGCTTCCTTTCAACAATACCATTTTGTTGAGGGGAAGCAACACAGGAGGTCTGATGAATGATGCCAAATGAGTTGAAGAAACAGAGACCTGCCTCACTTTTCCCTAGCTCAAGAGCATTATCTGATCTTATTATCTTAACCTTTGCATCAAATTGTCTTTGCACCATCTGTATAAAGGACTGTAAAGCATGGAAAGAGTTACTCTTACTGGCTAATAAATATGTCCAAGTAGCCCTGCTATAGTCATCGACTATAGTGAGAAAATATCTATGATGATTATAAGTTGGTACCTTGTATGGCCCCCAAGTATCAACATGAATTAACTCAAACTTGGATTTAGATTTACTTTGACAGATAGGGAAGGGGAGCCTAGATTGCCTAGCTTGTGGACAAATATCACAATAACAATCAAGACTAGAAGGAACAGAAATGAAACTGACATTTTTCATTGATGTTAAGGGCAAATGCCCAAGTCTAATGTGCCACAGCTTTACATCAGAAATTGCACTAGAACAAACAGACAAAGGAAAAGAAACATGATTTTGAGATAACTGGGAAACAGTGGACTAAAAAATAGACTTCTTAGAATATGGCTGAAGCAAGTAGAGACCCTCCTTAGCTCTACCAAAAACTTGAGGATTCTTCATGGAATGGCCCTGCATTAGACATTCATTAGAGTTGAAAAGGATTGAGAAATTGAATTGACAACATAACTTATGAACTGATAGTAAGTTATATTTGAAACTAGGAACATAGAGGACATTATTCAAAGTTAGATCAGAAAACAAACACACAACACCAGTATGAGTAACAGTGATAGAGTCTGAATTAGGAAGATTGATGTTTAAAAGAACTGGAAGGGGGGACATAGATAAGAAAGAAGCAGGATTAAAACACATATGTTCTGAAGCACCCGAATCTACAATCCATGTATTTGAATTGAAAACAGAGAAACAAGAACCAAAATACTTCATTAATGTACCAGCTACTGCATTTGCATTGATTTCAGAAGCATTTAAGAAGTTGGTCTTATCCTCCACTTTCATTTGTGTGAAGGCTTGAAGTAACTCTTTCCCATTTTGAAACAGAAAATTGATTTGGTCTTGAGTGAAGTGTTGATTGATAGCATGAGCATTAGATCCAGCTTCTGCCTCTTCCGTATTGACCACTGCATTTCCTCTTATTTGACCATGACTAACCTTCTCATTTGTAAACTGAAAGTCTTCTGGAAACCCAATCAACCTATAACAGTTCAACTTCAAGTGTCCATTCTTTCCACAGTGGGTACAGTTTGCATTAGGATCATACTTTCCCTTTTTCCCTTTAAACTTCTGAAACTGTTTTTGAGGTTTCTGTGAGACTTGTGAGTTGTCATTCCTAGGATATGTATTTCCAGATCTGAATGTGTTACCAGTGAATTGTTGAGGCTGCCTTCCTCTGTGCTGATTCATGTTACTATTCACCATGAAAGATGATGAATCAGAGGGCATGAAAGGACTCATGTAAGTTTCCTTCTGATTTTCATCTTGCAAGATCAAGGAGTATGCAATATTGATGTCAGGAAGTGGATTCATCATTAAGATGTTCCCTCTAGCCTGAGCATAAGTGTCATTGAGTCCCATAAGAAAGTGAATAAGCTTTTCATCCTCGATAGATTTCTCCATTTTATGTTTTCCTTCACACACACATACACAAGAACATTTGATTTTTGAATTCAAAGAGTCTAGTTCATCCCAGAGTCTTTTAAGATTGGTGAAATATCCTGCTATATTATTGTTTCCTTGAACTAACCTGCTTAATTCCTTTTGCAGGTGAAAAAGTTTAGCACCATTTGACTGACCAAATCGATGCTCCAAGCTGAGCCAAAGTTCTCTAGCAGATCTGGAGTAAATCACACTATCAGCAATTTCCCTCGAGAGGGAATTAAGCAACCATGAAGTCACCATGTCATTACATCTACTCCATAACTGTAGATCTGAAGAACCAACAGTTGGTGTAGGCTGATCCCCTGTAATAAAACCCAACTTGTTCTTTGCTGAAAGAGCAATGAGGACAGATCTCTTCCATGCCTGGTATCCTTTCCCATCAAAGACACCATTAACAAGAGTCATACCAGGTGCATCTGAGTTTGAGAGGAAATAGGGGTGATTGGAATCAATTCCTGGAGTAGTGTTGATACTACCAGTCGTTGCTTCAGTATAGGCTACAGAATCAGGCATTTCTGTTGCTTAGGGTGATAGATTAAAATATAGAGGATTTGTGATTAACCTTGCTTTGATACCATGAAAGAAAGCAAACAGGATTGAAAATTTCTGTGTATATTGATGATCCAATTTACAATTGTTGATCCTATATTTATATACAAGAGAGGAAATAAAAAGAACCTTCTATTCTAACTGTTATGCCAGGTGTACAAGATTAATTGGCTCAACCTATAACAAACTTTATTCCTTTTCTATGTATGTACGTTGCATATTTCAGCCATATGCATATCTCTTGTCTATTGGGCCATTTCTACGAAATGATCTGATGACTTCTTTTATCTGAGGTGGGCTTTTAGTTAGCCCATTGTTAAAACAATTCTTCAGCCCAGAGTGTACAACCCTTTTGTCCTTTTCAGACCAAATGAAGGGATTAGAGTTGTCCGATGAAATCAACGCCAAACATGAAACTCTTGTTTCCTTGTTTTTCTTTTCTCCCTTTGATATCTCTTTTCCTTGTTTATCATCAATAATTCCAACAATAATTAATAAGTTAAATGAATTGTAACCAAAAACTCAAGATAAAGGAGGCAAGTGTAATATTGTAAATCACAAGGGAGGTCAGTGTTACGAAGTCAAACCTGAAGGGAGTAATACTTCTTCCATCTCAATTATTTTTTATTTAATTTTTTGAAATTTATCGTCTAAAATAAACCTTAAATATTTATGTGACTATAAATCGACGAAAAAATGAGAATCTTAAAGTTAAGTTATTTCTAAGTTGAAGTTGAGGACACTTGTAAACTTTTTCAAATTTTTAGCTAAAACTATTTAATAAAAACACTTTATCATCTGTTCAATCATAATAAATTATAATTCATGTGTTTTAAAGGTGTTTTATGAGGCGAGCCTCGAGACAGAGTAAGCCCCGTTAATTTAGATATATGCTTGGACGTTGATCGANTATTATGTTATGTATTGTATTGTTATCTTGTATTTAAATTATTATGTTATGTATTGTATTGTTATCTTGTATTTAAATTATCATATCATGTATTGTATTTTTAAATTAAATTTTTTCATCTTGCCATTTTAAATTTGCGTATTCTTTATAATGAAAATTAATAATAAAATAAAATTTTATTATTCACGAAAATTAGAAAAAAAAATTAAAATACTATTAATTTGAAATTAAAATAGTATATATTAAATAATGTTTTTAAAAAATATTATGTTACATTTAAAAAAGAATTATGAATATTAGATATTTAATTAATGGAATTATATGAAAAATAATATGTTAACTACAAAATAATAGAAAATAATAATAAAATAATGAAAAAGTGTGGAGAACTACTATTCACCTCTCTATAAATGGAGAATAGAGAGTAATTTAGAGGGTGGTTGGAGAGCCCTTTCTCTATTTTAATCTCCAAATATAGAAAATGAAGAGTAAAATAGAGTGGGGTTGGAGATGGTCTAAGTATCCTCTTATCGTCACTATACCGAGTGTTCACACTGCGGACCACACGAAGCAAAAAAGGCTAAAATAATATTCCTAATATACTATTAACATTTATTTTATGTTTTAGTTAAAAGAATATACTATGAACATATTAAAGTGGACAAACTTTTTTTATTTTTCACAAAAAGTTGCAAATAGTGTAAGCAAAATTATAGTCAAAACATGAATATGCAGATTGCGAGTATAACTACCCACCTACTACTATAAATATTACACACCTAAAACGTACTTGAAAAACTCAAACGTGTCCAATCCTTATCCTTTTTTTTTTTTGTTTTCAAGAATCGAATTGGGTATTTGTAAAACAACCCAAGATTGGATTTTTTTTCACTGTGTAGGAATTTGGTTTTGATCTGAGAGTAAGAGAGATGGAAGGTGTAGATTACTTGGCTGATGAGAGGAAGAAAGCTGGATTTGATGTGGATGAGATGAAGATTGTTTGGGCTGGTTCTCGTCATGATTTTGAACTTACAGATCGTATCTCTAAGCTTGTTGCTAATGATCCTGTAAATCCCTTTTCCTTTTTTAAATTTTATCCTCAATTTTTAGATTTTTTGTTTGATCCCTATTTGGGTATGGAATGGCTGTCGGTAGATGTAAATCAGGCATTGTTGTGATTTTGTTTAGGTTTAGAATTGATGATTTGCTGAGGGTCTTTCGGAAACAGCCTCTCTACCGAGGAGAGGTAGTAGTAAGGCCGGTGTACATTGGGTTTGTAGTTGTTAGAGCTGATGATTTATTCTTCTTTGGTTGTTGGTTTTTGGGTGTTTAATGTTTTATTTTCTTGTTTTTTGTACATGCATATGGTGATGATGGAGATAATGGAGAGAAAATTCATGATCATTAACTGTGTTTTAAGGGGGAAAAGGTTTGACTTTGATAAGTTTTCGGCAGCCAGTAATGTGTGTGATTTAACTGGATATGTTGATGATGGAGAGGAAGTCCTTCTTATGATCATTAACTGTGTTTTAAGGGAAAAAAGATTTGATTTTGAAAAGTTTTAGGAGCCAGTAATGTGTGTGATTTAACTGATATAAACTGATTTTGATTCTCTTTTATCTGTTTTTTTTTTCATTGAGTGTTTGATGCTTTATTTTCCTTTTTTTTTACATGGTTATGCTGATGATGGAGAGAAAGTCCTTCTTATGATCATTAACTGTGTTTTAAGGGGAAAAAGATTTGATTTTGATAAATTTAGGGAGCCAGTAATGTGTGTAAATTAATTGGATATGGTGATGACGCAGAGGAAGTCCATCTTATGATCATTAACTGTGTTTTAAGATAAATTTCATTTAGAAAAGTTTTAGGGAGCCAGTAATGTGTGTGATTTAACTGATAAAAACTGATTTTGATTCTCTCTTGTCTGTTTTTTTTTTTGGATTGATTGTTGCTTTATTTTCTTGTTTTTTTTTTTTGTACATGGTTATGGTGATGATGGAGAGAAAGTCCTTCTTATGATCATTGTATTTTAAGAGAGAAAAAGGTTTGATTTTGATAAGTTTTAGGCAGCCTGTAATGTGTGTGTGTGAGTTAACTGATATAAACTGACCACATTCTGGAATTGAGCTTTCATCAAACATTATTTAGAGGCTAAATTTTTTTGACGTGGAGTGATGAATCATTGTTTGGTGTGAAAACTGCTCTGATGTTCTGAAGAAAGAAAAATGTAAACACAACTGGTGCAGGTGGATTAGAATCTTTTGGTAGGAACTGGGACAAGTTTTTGATTAATGCTAACATGGAATTGATTTTTAAGATGATTTGGTCAGTAAAAGGTTTTTGCTGTATTACTCGCTCTTACAGCTCCCTTTTTTTTTCCTTTTATGTATTGAAATCCATGTCCCTCTATGGGTTTGGAGAGCCTGGCTGGGTGGGCTGTCTAATGCTTTCTGTTATATGTTTCAACAACGATTCTGATGCTGAAAATCTATGGTACCGCTCAAAACAATAGTTTTTTTTCAATGTGATCTGAAATAGAGTTTCCATTTTGGTACATCGTAACGGACCTTTGGTGTCTGTGAATTGCAATTTAGCTGGTGATCATTTTGGGGTTGAAAGTTGATCAAAGACTTTTTACTGGCATAAATTTATAATGACTTGGTTTCAGAAGTAAAATTTAACCGAGCAGGAGGGTGTTATGTTGTTTGATGCGTGTCATTTTTGAGGGTTGAGGGGGAAGTTTTTAGAAGAGGGTATTGTCTTGTTTTGACAGTCATATTTGTTTCTGCTCCTTCTCCATTTTAAATGTCTAATATCTACCGAGTGTCATTGTGGGATATAGGGCTTCAGTAAGGAGGGAAGAACTATGCTTCCTAGGAAAGAGCTATTCAAGAACACTCTAAGGAAGGCAGCATATGCATGGAAACGGATCATTGAACTTCGTTTATCTCGTATGCCTTCATTTTAGTTTTTTAATTCTTTTCACGAGTTCTGCCAAAAAAGAGGCATCTAATCGAAGTTTTCTGTTGTTTGCTGATTGACTTGAATTTCATTTCTGCAGAAGAGGAAGCCACTATGTTAAGGCGTTACGTAGATGAGCCTGCTTTTACTGATCTTCATTGGGTAACCTCTTCTTTTGTGTTTTGCTTTTACATATGTTAAATTTTGCAATGCTGCTACCTTTGCATTCGTTATTTACATGCATAATGCGCTTGAAGACTAAAAGACACTAAATTTAGAGTTGGTGCAATAGTCTTTTCCCCTTCCGTTTTCGTTGCTTCAAACCCAAAGATTGTCGTTCACCTGCCAACATTTTTTTTCATTAGGGAATGTTTATACCTGCCTTAAAAGGACAGGGCACAGATAAACAGCAGGAAAAGTGGCTGCCGTTGGCTTACAAGATGCAAATAATTGGCTGTTATGCTCAAACTGAACTTGGTCATGGGTCCAATGTGCAAGGCCTTGAGACCACTGCCACATTTGATCCTCAAACAGATGAATTTGTCATTCATAGTCCAACATTGACGTCAAGCAAGGTAAGAATGGTCCACTGCTTGTTTTCCTGTATTCCTTTTGCAAAACAATTCTAGATTTTTAGCATAATGAGGAATGATGCTCAAAATACATGATACTCTATTATGCAAGATATGCCTCCTGTGATCTTTGGTCTGCTGCTATTTTTTTATCATCCAATATGCTATTTGAAATGAATGTATCATCTCTATTAACACAGTATTCATCAAGATATAGAGAATTTCCCTGATCTCTAGCTTTTTTACATTTTTTAATAGTGGTGGCCTGGTGGATTGGGTAAAGTGTCTACCCATGCTATTGTGTATGCTCGTCTTATAACAGATGGTAAAGACTATGGGGTTAATGGTAAGTCAATGATTTTATATGTTACAAACTGGTGCAATGCATGTCACTTTCAGGGAAGATGTTTGCGTTTGATTAACTATTCATATTGTAGGTTTTATTGTCCAACTACGGAGCTTGGAGGACCACAAACCTCTTCCAGGTGTTACTGTTGGAGACATTGGAATGAAATTTGGGAATGGAGCATACAATTCCATGGATAATGGGGTGTTAAGCTTTGATCATGTGCGCATTCCAAGAGATCAAATGTTGATGAGGTTTGTAGTTTTTCATTATCGAGTTATATAGCTCTTTCCCTCCTTTTTCCTTTTGAGTGTATATATGACGGTTCCATGATACGGCCCTTGTTATACACTTTTTAGTTTTAGTTTTTTTTTTTTTTTTTTAAAATAAAAAAATTTCCAGCCCTCTAGTTTCAGCTTCTTGTGTTTAAGTAGTCTTGGGAGTAGCAATTCTGGCAGGGTTTACCTGGAATGAGAAAAATAAGCTTTATCTATTAGGAAAATTTGGAATTTCTGGCCTCTAATTATATAAAACAAAGATTACTGTTCAAATGTTACTAGGCTAAATCCCATGGGAGAGCCAAGAATTACATCTCTCTCTCTCTCTTCTGTATCAATGATTTTGATTTCAAGTGTTTGGCTTATTACCATATTATATTAACGTGGTAGTTATTATATTTGATTCCAATATTTCAGGGTTTCACAAGTTACAAAGGAAGGAAAATATGTTCAATCTGATATTCCCCGACAACTTCTTTATGGGACTATGGTATATGTACGGCAAACAATTGTATCAGATGCTTCCCTTGCAATGTCTCGGGCTGTGTGCATTGCAACCAGATACAGTGCCGTTCGTAGACAATTTGGCTCTCAGAATGGTGGACAAGAAACTCAGGTAATCTTGGAAGCAATCTGCCAGTAGTTGAAAAAATTGTCATTTGCTTATGCCTTGCATTTAACTGGTGTAAATAAAAAGGGGCACTTGTAGTAAGATTTTCGATTTAATTATGATCTTTCCCTTTTCAACACAAAAGAAAAAAAAGAAGGTTCTTTGTGGTTTATGGAATTCATTTGCTTATTCCAAAGTGAAACCCATACCATACAACTTTGCATATCAGTGCTGCACTTCTGCTAATGTTGGCCAGCACAAATCCAGCTTCTGTACCAACGACAATGCTCTTGTCTCGTCAATATTTGAGTGGAGAGGGTGAGTTTTGATGTCTGCACGTTGGTTAATAAAGGGGGTGGGTGAGTGAAAGGACTTGCACTTTTATATTTCCATTTGCCATTGATCCCTTATAAAAATTCCCAATACCCACCAATGTTGGATTAAATGGCATAAAGAGACATTTACCATGACTTCCACAATTGCCACTTGGTGATTTCTTGAAAAATCTAATCTGACAGGGGAAGAGGGAGAATATTATCAATAATCATGTTATTATGTGTTAGAATAGTCAATGAGATCCCGCATGGTAGCAGTTTAAACTGTACTGTGACCTGGAAAATGAACATAAGATTTTTCAGGGGACCTTTTACATGATGACAAACAATTAAAACTCTGCACATCTTTTGTCACGCCTCGAGCCTACACCTTGGGCGGGACCGGCACCCGATGTCATTGTTGGCCCGATCGTACCCATAACATGGCATAGCATTGAGCATACATCTAGACATGAGCAGAAATATTATTTAAAAGCATTTGAAGTAAAGAGGGTCAAAACTCATATGTATTAAGATCATAAATGGCTCAAAGGTCAAACCAAGATACATGTCATGTAAACATACAAACTAACTATCTATGAAGCCTCTAACATAACTGCAAACTGTTTGCTGGGACAAGGCCCCCGACATACCTTAAACTGAGCATACTGTGCTGTAAATAGAGACTTCCCAAAGTAAAGTGGGGCTCACTAGATAGCTGAATGTAGGAAATTAACGTGTTGCTTGATCGTCTGTCTGAGTACCTGAGTCTGCATTTTTTAAAAATGCAGCACCCCTTGCGAAAGGGGAGTAAATACATATGGAATTGCACTGTATGTATTATGTAATATGACAGAATGAAACATAATAGAGGTACATGGACTGAAAGGATAGCCAAAGAATCATAATAAGCATGGAAGGAATTAAAAGATTCTCATCATAAAACTGACCTTGACATTTTCATCTTTCATCACAAATCAGCTCATTAGGGGAAACGTAAGTGAACTTTTGACATAAAGTATTCTATAAGTAACACAATTTAAATGACTCTAAGTGCTCAGGAAAGTATCTGAGTAAATACAAATAGTTAAATCTCGGCCATTTTGACTGATATGTGGTGTGAGATGCAACCCACAAGTATGGGATGCAGTCACATCTTGACGAAATTTTCTGTCCGTGCTCTTTAGAAGCAGAGTTCTGATCGACGAATGGTTCAAACCATAGCCCACAGGTATGAGGTGTTACATCTTTAGGCTGATGTAAATCATTGCACATGTGATATTTTTACCTAAACATCTCCCAGCAAAGCCAATTGATCTGCCCCAACATTTTTGGACATTGCAGACTACTGCAGTGCCTAGGAATCTTATGGCTTAAGTAACTCACATTCATTAGTCCTATGTGACTCCGAGAAAAGAATTTCTCTGCTGACTGAGCTTGATGAAGTTTTTGGCACCTCAATAGTAAAAATCTGTTTTCCATGTATTCCATAGTACTTAGCTCAACATCATAGATTTATGTTTTTCCCAGCCGAGTTAATATTGTCAGGTGACCACACATCGTCATTGTTTATCAGCCTTAAGAATTGTGATTAATGCTCCTACTGCATGGCGCATGCTTTGTGCAGGTGATTGACTACAAAACTCAGCAAAACAGGCTCTTCCCCTTGTTGGCTTCGGCATATGCCTTCAGATTTGTTGGTGAGTGGCTGAAATGGTTGTACACTGATGTTACCCAAAGACTTGCAGCAAATGATTTCTCAACATTGCCCGAGGCACATGCATGTACCGCAGGATTGAAGTCTTTGACCACCAGTGCCACTGCTGTAAGTGCTGACAACAACTTTGATTGTTCACCGACCTTTACTTTCTTGCCCTTTTACAACTAGTCATGGATGCTGTCATCCTTGTCTCGGGATTTTGGGTTATCATTCTAAGTTTTTTACATGAGTCATCCATATACCGAACAACATAGATGTCAATTTCTGTAAAAAGACAAATTTTATAATATGCATGCGGAAAGCCTAATCAGAAAAATATATGGCTGGCCACATCATTAAGTTTTGCTTGTCTTGGAGTTTTTGTTCTTACAACTTGTCCCGTTTGGCAGGTTAAGGTTCTGCTATGATTGATTTGTCTGCTAAAATGTAGTCTCCTAAATAATCTTCATTTGTATTAGGATAAGAGATTAGCAATTAGGTTTTCTGCAATACTGTCTTGTACTGCTTTTAAATAGTCAAATTTCTTGTCTGACAAAAGAGTTTAATTTGGACCTGCTCCTCTTTAGCTTCAAGAAAGAACTATTACGTTATAAAATGGAGGAAAAACATTCTCTAAGTGCTGATTTGTATCCAATATCATACCATTTAACATAACATGCTTCTTGTGTGATTGTATGTCATTCCAGGATGGAATTGAAGAATGCCGAAAGTTATGTGGAGGTCATGGTTATCTTTGTAGCAGTGGGCTTCCAGAATTATTTGCCGTTTATGTCCCTGCCTGTACTTACGAAGGAGATAATGTCGTGCTACAGCTACAGGTAAACTAAATTTTGTATGGAGTTTGACATACCAGTTCTCAGTTTTTCTTAGCCTTCCACTCATCCAAAGGGAAAGATCAAAATTTTGCTAGTTTCCATTTTATTCAAAAAATTTGAAGTTT
This sequence comes from Solanum stenotomum, assembly GCF_019186545.1. Lineage (NCBI taxonomy): Eukaryota > Viridiplantae > Streptophyta > Magnoliopsida > Solanales > Solanaceae > Solanum > Solanum stenotomum. The sequence continues at coordinate 53,067,708 of NC_064291.1, forward strand.
TTATAAAGTGATGGTGTGGAGTTAGAGATTCCTTTAGGTCACCTGGTTCCATTGCGGTCATTTAAGCCTGTCAATCATATTTACCTTTTCGGGTGCAGTACCATCAAAATGAACAAATAAATAAAAACATAAATCCTTTAAGCTTGTACTTCTTCCCTCACTTATCACGATCTTTCAGAAGTTATAGATGTTCTATAATTAAGTCAATCAGTGTGTGGAACTAGAAATTGTGCAGACGCTGAACCAAGGTACATTTTGTCACTTTTAAGTACTGAGATCATTTTTGTTATAGAGGAGACTAAGGTGTTGATTTTCTTAAAATCAATGGACAAATTTAAATGTTTATAGAATTGGTGGTTGAGCAACGTTTCCTATACGGTAAATTTTGTGAGATTGCATGTGGCTTCACAATGGTGATTCTGTTGCGGGTTTTTGTCTATTTCTCCAAAAAGCAAGTGAAGTGCAATAGATGCTTATCTATTTTATGAAGTCTTAATGCATAGTGTTCTAATCCTAGTATTATATTTTAGACCCCGTTCTCCACTATGAACCATGCATTGTTTCATGTAGGTTGCAAGGTTTCTTATGAAGACCGTTTCACAACTGGGCACTGGAAAGAAGCCAGTAGGTACCGTATCTTATATGGGAAGAATTGAACACTTGATGCAATGTCGTTCTGATGTGAAACAAGGTAAAGTCCTTGGATCCTTGCAGCTGATCTTTCATTGTCATAGTTACAATTCGTTCTGAAAGAACTTATTGTAGTAGCAGTTGCGTTAGGAAAAGGATCCGCTTGTGATATTAGTTTGTGTAATTTCCTCGCTTTTACTTGCTTAATGTCAACCATGTGAGAAGGCCTGTTGTTTCACCCATCAAATATCCTCCTGTGTTTTCTGACCTACACAAAGTTAGTTGCTGATTGTGGTTTTCCCATCTCCTGCAGCCGAGGACTGGCTGAAACCTAGTGCAGTATTGGAAGCATTTGAAGCAAGGTCTGCCAGGATGTCTGTTGCCTGTGCTAAGAATCTTAGCAAGTTTGAGAATCAAGAAGAAGGTACTAGTTTCTGCTGCTTTCTTTTTCACTTCTGTATTTTTTTTATTACCATCTACGTTAACATTTCTTCGTGAAGTTTCAGATGCAAATGTTTAATTTAACGATCACTCTGTGTATTTTTCTCGCAACCAAATTCAATTTCTAATTTTCTTGCATTGTCCTCCTTTTTTTAGGTTTTGCAGAACTAGCAGCTGATTTAGTTGAAGCAGCAGTTGCTCATTGTCAATTAATTGTGGTCTCCAAGTAAGTTTTTTTTACTGCAATCTCTTCTTAGTGAAATGCCAAACAGTGTCATGACCCTGCGAACACAAAATCATAATTCATAAGTTATTATAAATATGAACTGTCCAAATAGAAAGATCACATTATTTACTGTATTGACTATTCATTCTTCAGCTGTATTTGGTTTAAATGATCAAAATGTATTCACTCCGTCTTGCTGAAAATGGTGAATTTGTTGATAAGAGTTTTTATGTGTCTTGTAATGCATGAATTGTATCTCATGAAGGTCTATCGAAATTTGATTGATAAGGTTGTGGAATTTAGACCTTTGTTTACTATTACCTCTTTTATCTCATGAAGGTTTATCGAGAAATTGCAACAAAACATTCCTGGTAGAGGGATTAAGCAACAGCTGGAGGTGCTTTGTGGCATCTATTCGCTCTTCCTTCTTCACAAACATCAAGGAGATTTTCTCGGGACAGGCTACATCACCTCAAAGCAGGGGTCGCTTGCTAACGACCAGCTCAGAGCCTTGTATTCCCAGGTTCGTCTCGTTAAACTTATACTGTCATTCCTGTATTTCTAGGGTGGAATTGTTTTCACTGATCCAGTTCCTGTTTAATATCAGCTTCGTCCAAATGCTATATCGCTGGTTGATGCATTTAACTATACCGATCACTACCTTGATTCAATTCTTGGACGTTATGATGGAAACGTGTATCCAAAACTGTATGAGGCTGCATGGAAGGATCCTCTCAACAAATCAGACATAGCAGATGGCTTCCACGAATATATTAGGCCACTACTCAAGCAGCAACTACGAACTGCTAAGCTGTGAAGCGCAAGAACTGCAGCAAATACACACAGTAGAACTGTTGTGTTCTGTGCTGTGTCAATAAACTAGAATTTGAAATAGCAACATCCTTTATGGACTATAAAGTGGTGACTGAATATTTTGTTGATTTGAATAAGATTATTGAACTTTTGAAAGGAAACTGCAATGTATGCTTTAGCTTTTTTTCATCCCAGAATTATGAATACGAATAGATTAATTTTTTGCCTCACGTGAGTTCCCTGGTATTTGGAGCCTTTTATTTTTAACAAGTATCCTGTATAATCTGTCTGATTTATAATTTACTTTCACACAGTCTATCATGCAATCTATGACAAAAAGGTTTTATGCTTACTAGTACTTATGAATTATTGCCTATAGCTTACACATAAATAGTCATAACATTTTGTGTTTTATGAAAAATTATTTCACCTTTTTAGTTCCTTTAATTATAGCTTTCTTATCTGTTTATTTCCTTTCTTTTAATCATCTTTTGGATAAAGAACAAACACCAGTGAAAACGAAAGTTGATTCTAATAAAGATTTTTTTTTTTCTGGTATTCAGTGAGATGTATAATGTTAATTATGCTTAATAATAAGAATTTTTTTTAATTTTTAAAAACAAATTAATAATAAAATAACATGAAATTTGGAGGGTTAGAAGTTAGAATAGTACTTTTCACTAGTTATTGTTGTGGAGATTACTTTTGAATCTTGTGTTTTTCAAAATGCTCTTTAGTCCTATGGTAAAAAGTTTTGAAATTAAAGAGATTGCAAAAAAAGGAAATTTTTTTTGGAATGAACTAAAAAGGAAAGTAAGATGTCCTAGATCATGGTTTGTATTTGGTTAGAACGTCAGCTTTAGTCCAAACATTATATTTAGTTCATTAAATTCAGAACTCAGTTATTTAACATAGATATATATCACTATCCTATATTTCTCCTAGCTCGGCCTCTGTCTACAAGCACATAGTAAAATAGCGCTTGTGTAATGAGTCTCTGCATATTGATGTATTTTAATTTGCTAGTTGTTGGTGTGGCCTTGTCTAACAAGTAACTTCAATGTTCACTCAGCTAGATTACTACCTTTATAATGTTAAATGTTTAATTGAAGAATTAAAAAAATGTATGTAAGAATGCTGGTATAACCACATACTTTAACTACTCAATCTTGGTACTACTAGTCCATAATGATCAGAGTCGAAACATGAGCCTATTAGTGAAGCAAATTCAATGAAGCAACAACTGGATCCGTATCTAGCTATACATAGCACACATGAAAATGTCTAAAGCCCTTCTCCTTTTTGTTATAACTATCCAAGATTGGATTTTGTATTCTGTTTCATCCTTGAGAGAGAGAGAGAGATGGAGGGTATAGATTACTTGGCTGAAGAGAGGAAGAAAGCTGAGTTCAATGTTGATGAGATGAAAATTGTTTGGGCTGGTTCTCGCCGTGCTTTTGAAGTTTCAGATTATATCTCCAAGCTTGTTGCTGATGATCCTGTAATTCCTTTTTTTTCTCCCCATTTTATAAACTTATGTTTTGACCCCTTTTTGTTGGATAATTTTTGTGTATGGCTGTCAGTGACATTTCTGAATAACGGTTCTCTTGAGCTGAGGGTCTATCAGAAACAACCTCTCTACCTCCACAAAGGTAGGGGTAAGGTCTGCGTACACTCCAGTCTCCACTAACCCCACTTGTGGGGTCACACTGGGTATGTTGTTGTTGTTGTTGCTGTTAGTGACATGATCAGGATTTGTCTTTTATCTTTATCGAGTGTCATCGTGGGATACAGGGCTTCAGTAAGGAGGAAAGGACCATGCTTCCCAGGAAAGAACTATTTAAGAACACTCTAAGGAAGTCAGCATACTCATGGAAACACATCATTGATCATCAGCTTTCTGGTATGACTTCATTTTAGTTTTTAATATTTTTTTCAAATGTATTCTGCCAAAGAAGAGGCATCTAACTGAAGTTTGTCACTGTTTGCTAATTAAATTGAATTGTCATTTCTGCAGAAGAAGAAGCAGAAAGGTTAAGATATTTTGTGGATGAGCCTGCTTTTATTGATTCTCATTTGGTAGTAACTTCTTGTTTGACTACTATTTTTACATATGCCAATTTTGAAGTTGTTGTTCTAGTCTTTTCCCTTCGCGTTTCATTTGCTTCAGGCCCTAGGATTGTTGCTCATCTGGCACTGTTTTTCTTCGTTAGGGAGTGTTTATACCCGCTATAAAAGGACAGGGCACAAAGGAACAACTAAAAAAGTGGTTGCCGTTGGCATACAAGATGCAAATTATTGGCTGCTATGCTCAAACTGAACTTGGACATGGGTCCAATGTGCAAGGCCTTGAAACCACTGCCACATTCGATCCCCGAACAGATGAATTTGTCATTCATAGTCCAACACTGACATCAAGCAAGGTGAAAATTGTCCAACACTTGCTATATAATACATTGTTATGCAAGTTATGTATTGTCCTATATGACATCTTTGGCCTGCTTCTAGTTGCTTTTCTGTTCAATGTGCTATTCTGAAATGGCTTACAACATGCTTTTTTATTAAGAATAAGTGAATTTCACTGATCATTGTTACGATGTCAATAGTGGTGGCCTGGTGGATTGGGTAAAGTCTCTACCCATGCGATTGTATATGCTCGTCTTATAACAGATGGTAAAGATCATGGGATTAACGGTAAGTCAATGATTCTCAGGTCACAAAACAGTGATGCATGTCAAACTTTCAGGAACTATGCACTCACATTTTATTGACTATTCATATTTCAGGTTTTATTGTCCAACTACGGAGCTTGGAGGATCACAAACCTCTTCCAGGCATTACTGTCGGAGATATTGGAACAAAATTTGGAAACGGGGCATACAATACCATGGATAATGGAGTACTAAGATTTGATCACGTGCGTATTCCAAGAGATCAAATGCTGATGAGGTTTGTGCTTTTCCTTTTTCTGGAATTCACGTTTCAGCTTCTCATGATTAACACAATGGGGTATTATATTTGACCCTAAAATTTCAGGGTTGCGCAAGTTACCAAGGACGGAAAATATGTCCAATCTGATGTTCCTCGACAACTTCTCTATGTGTCCATGGTATATACTCCTCAAGCACTTGTAACATATGCTTCTGGTGCTTTGTCTCGGGCAGTGTGTATTGCAACGACATATAGTGCTGTTCGTAGACAATTTGGTTCTCAAAATGGTGGACAAGAAATTCAGGTAATTTGGTTCTGATCTTTTGTTCCTGCATTACATTTATAGCATACTCATATTGGACAATTTATGTTTTTCCCAGTCAAGTAATAGTGTCTGGTGACTGCACTTAACCATCGAGTTGTGGATTAATGCTCTTACTTACACGAGTTTATGCAGGTGATTAACTACAAAACTCAGCAAAGCAGGCTCTTCCCCCTGTTAGCTTCTGCATATGCCTTCAGATTTGTTGGTGAGTGGCTGAAATGGTCTTACACTGATGTAACTCAAAGATTGCAAGCAAATGATTTCTCAACGTTGCCTGAGTTGCACGCGACTACAGCAGGAATAAAGTCTTTGACAACCACTGCCACTGCTGTGAGTAGTGACAATTTAATTCTCTGACTATTGATTTGAATACAATAGCGCGCCATCTAACATAACTAGTGTCTTGCCTGAATACAATTTTTATTCCAGGATGGAATTGAAGAATGCCGGAAGTTGTGTGGAGGTCATGGTTATCTTTGTAGCAGTGGACTTCCAGAATTATATGCTGTTTATGTCCCTGCCTGTACATTTGAAGGAGATAACGTCGTGCTACTACTTCAGGTAAAAACTAATTTTCATGTGAAGTTTGACATATATACGCGTTTCCAAGTGCTTTCTTAGATCTAACACTCCACTATGAACCATGTTGTGTTTCATGTAGGTTGCAAGGTTTCTTATGAAAACTGTTTCACAGCTGAGCTCCGGAAAGAAGCCAATGGGTACCATAGCTTATATGGGGAAAAGTGAACACTTCATGCAATGCCATTCTGATGTGGAACAAGGTAAATCCTTTAACTTGCATAACATCAACTGCATAAAAGTAAATCACTAGTTGTGGTTGTTTTCCATCTCCGGCAGCCAAGGACTGGCTAAAACCTAGTGCAATATTGGAAGCATTTGAAGCAAGGGCTGCCAGGATGTCTATTGCTTGTGCTCAGAATCTTAGCAAGTTTGAGAATCCAGAAGAAGGTATACTCACTTTTAAGTCTTCTTCAATGTAAAAGTTTGATTATCGATCGAGTATAGGTTAAAGAACGTCCTTGCTTTACCCTCCTTTCACTAGGCTTTCAAGAACTTGCACCTGATTTAGTTGAAGCTGCACTTGCTCATTCTCAGTTGATTGTTGTCTCCAAGTAAGCTTCGCGATATTGGGAAATTGATCACCTGGATATATATATGTTGAGAACTTTGTTATTTCTTACATGTCTTTCATCTCATTGAAGGTTTATCGAAAAGTTGCAACAAGACATTCCAGGGGAAGGCGTTAAGCAACAGCTGGAGGTGCTTTGTAGCATCTATGCACTCTTCCTACTTCACAAACATCACGGAGATTTCCTCGCGACTGGCTACATCACCTCAAAGCAGGGGTTATTTGCTAATGAGCAGCTCAGGGCCTTGTATACTCAGGTTCGTCTCGTTGAATTTGTCATCTGTCATTCCTGTTTAATTTGTTGTGGTGGATTATTTTTTGTATTGATGTATATATTACTCTTTAATATGATCAGGTTCGTCCTAATGCTGTATCGTTGGCTGATGCATTTAACCATACTGATCATTTCCTTGGTTCAATTCTTGGACGTTATGATGGAAATGTGTACCCAAAACTGTATGAGGCTGCGTGGAAGGATCCTCTCAACGAATCAGATGTACCCGATGGCTTCGATGAATATATCAGGCCACTACTCAAGCAGCAACTGCAGACTGCTAGATTATGGAAAATAAACTTGAGTTACAAACTTATTTGAATAAGATTATGGAACTCCTGAAAGTGAGCTGTAAGGTGTTAAATATTACTTCCTCTGTTCACTTTTACTTGTCTACTTTGAATTTTGCACGATCCTTAACATAATGATAATGATTGATATGAGTATTTTACCACAATAATCATATTAATTAATATTGTCTTAAATCTTGAGAAATGATTTGAAAAATAAGTAGTTAACGTACATTAAGGATAAAACATAAAAAAAATTATGTTATCTTAGTGGACCAATAAAACGAATGGAATGAGTAGGTAGTACTCTAACAAAAAGGAGGAGCATTAAGAAGTTGTGTTGATCATAGAGTAAGGTGGGATGGGATATCCATAAATTTATACCTTCAATCAAATAAAAATATCAATTTTTTATATCCAAAACTTAATAATGAATATATTATTTTATTCCATTTGCTAGGCATAGGATATATTAGTCCGCTAACCAAACAACCCCTACCTTTCACTTATGGTGGTAAGATTTCAGTAAATAAACAAGAAAATGAAAGTATTGTGCAAACCAAACGACCCCTACCTTTCATTAATTAATACTCCCTCCGTCCCTTTTTAGTTGTCCACTTTAGAAATGGCACACAGATTAAGGCAACAATGATTAGCATAGTGAAGTTACAATTTTACCCTTATGACAACTTTTCACTTCAAAATTACAACCACTTATTTGAATTCAAGTGAAATAAATTGGAGGGAAACAACATACACTTTTACAATTTTCAAGAAGTATAAATAAGGGTATAATAGGAAAAAATTTGTTGTTCTTTCTTGATTTGTCAAAATGGACAACTAAATAGGGACAACTAAAAAAGGAAATATGGACAAGTAAATAGAGACGGAGGAAGTAATTAAGTGCTGAGAGTTCATGTACAAACACATTATGTACTAATTAGCTTGACTGCTTGATATAAACATTAAATACAAATAGTTTTTTACGCAATAATTATAAATTCGATAGTCATTCTCCATTGATTTTTTTCGGTCTTATATAGTTCCTAGCTCCTATATATACTTGGGAAAAAAAAGTTTACATGGTAATAAATTAAAGGCTTAAGTCATCCACGGCCCCTTAAAGTTGTCCGCATATTTCATTTAGACACCTTAACTAGGACTATTACCTATTGAACACTTAAATTGTTCAAAAAATGTACCTATTAAACACAAAATGCTGATATGGCAAAAAAAGTGTTTTTCACTTTCTATGGGCGCGTGAAAGTTTTTGAAATACTATTTTATTTTTATTTTTTTCCAAAAAAACTTACACTTTTTCTTCTTTAATTGACACTTGGCATTTAAATAGATTAAAATAATTTTTTAATATTTTAAAAAAATAATAATTCTTAATTCAAAAAAGAAAGAGCACCCCTACCCCCTCTTCAAGTCATCTTCTTCCCCAAATTTAAATTTTCCAAGACAACTAAAGAATCTCCATTTTTTTTTTGTTTTTTTCTTTTTCTATTTCTTTTCAATATTCATAAAAAAAAACTGAATTTGCAAGAAAAATAACGAAAGTAGATTTTTGAACATTGGGATAAAAAAAGTAAGTCGACATTCCATCTCCATTTTCGGTCACCTCCGAATAAATATTACCATTCAGACAAAATTGTAAACTCACTAAACTTATCAAAAACAATATCAAATAATTTGCGAAATTAATTTAGGTCCTCTTGATTTCTCCTTACAATAGATTTCAAGATGATTAACCATTGGCAAACTTCATTTATTCATCACTCTTGTACCAACTCTTTGAATATCTTTCTCTATCATGTATTAGGAATGAAAAATAATTTTCGATAAAATTAATTTGGATTCTTTCGATTTTTTTTGCAATTGATTTCCGGATGAGTAACCATTGACAAACTTCTTCATCACTATTATATCAATCTCTTTGAATATCTTCTCTCTCATCACATATTAGGAATACAAAGTATTTAAAAAAAAAAAATCGAATCTGCAAGTAATTTGCAGTGAAGGTTTTTGTTGTTTGAGAAAAAAATTGATGAGAAGAAGATGAAGAAGAAAGTGGGTTGGTAGGGTGGGGTTTAGTAAAATAGGTTTCATTTATTTTTTTTATTAAGAAATAAATATAAAATTTCTTTGAAATAATTTTCATTCTTTTTAACATAAAAAATAAATAAATCTATAGTTGTTGGGGTCAAGTGACACATGTCATCTTTTAATTAGTCATTTTTGCCACGTCATAGCAAGTGTATCACACACACTTTACCTTTGTTACTAATTATCGAAAAAAGTTTAATAGGAACAGGTTTTAGGTAGATAAAAGTGTTCAATAGGTACTAGTCCTAGTTGAGGTGTCTAAGTGAATTATGCGGACAACTTTAAGGGGCCGCAGATGACTTAAGCCTAAATTAAATGTTAAAAAGTTTGAATGGTGATTAGTCCAATGATGACTTAATACAAGACCAGCAATAATACAACACCATCCATGCACAATCTAGATTTTTTTAATCTTTGTGCTTTGCTCCTGTTCCAAGTTTGTAGCCACAACCACAAAAAAGTGAAAAATGAAAGATCATGTAATGATATTTAAAAAAAAAAAAAAAAAAAAAAAAAGTCAAAAGGCACAAAAGCAAAAGACATGATTAAGATTTTAGACTAACATTTTTAGTAAAAGATTAGGTCAAAATGTCATAATGCCTCAGTAATTTTTATATCTACTACGTATAGATAATTAATGATATTCTCTTAACTCGTGCTTCATGTGGGGAAGATTAATTTGAAGTCCGATTTAGTGTTTTTGCCCGTCTATTAGCTAGTTACTTTTATTCGTACCTTGAAAATGAGAAATCAGTGGATTTTGATAATCATAAATTATGGATGATAGTGTGTCATACATTAAATCTTCAAATAAGCTTAAAATCAAGGCAATGAGATGATTATGTAAACATAATTCATATTGATAATTGAATTTTTTTTTTAAAAAGTTATGTAATAAAATTAATTTCAATATAGTTAATCTCAATATAACTTGTCTTCAAATTAAACGACTCTATAAAAATTGTTTTCTAGTGTGGTAAGTAAAATAGTTCTAGTTAAAGCTTCAATCAATCACCATCACTAAAAACTGGGCATCCAAACATATTGAAGTGCCTAAAAAGCACCTAATAAAAAGCACCAAAGTTTTATTTTTCTTTTTAATAAATAAAATACTTTGTTTTCTTTATTCATACTCCCTCCGTCCCTATTTACTTGTCCATATTTCCTTTTTTGGTTGTCCCTATTTAGTTGTCCATTTTGACAAATCAAGAAAGGACAACAAATTTTTTCCTATTATACCCTTATTTACACTTCTTGAAAATTGTAAAAGTGTATGTTGTTTCCCTCCAATTTATTTCACTTGAATTCAAATAAGTGGTTGTAATTTTGAAGTGAAAAGTTGTCATAAGGGTAAAATTGTAACTTCACTGTGCTAATCATTGTTGCCTTAATCTGTGTGCCATTTCTAAAGTGGACAACTAAAAAGGGACGGAGGGAGTAATATTTAGTTTCTTTTTTTTTCAAACTTTGTTTTCTTTATTGATTACTAAGATATTGTATCTATGGACTAGGATGAATTTGGCCCATCTATCCCTAAAATGCTTAAAGGAAATATCATAGCCAAAGGGGTAAGAGAAACTACAAAAAGTAGATTGAAAATCGGGTAAAAACCAACAAACGACCTCATTTTTTTTACTTGAAAATATACATTTAATCAACTTAAAAAACCTAAATAAATGATTCATGTTCATTGGTTAAATTAATTAATCAAAATAAATTAATTCATATTCATTGATTGAAAACTTGAGTTCCAAAAAAATTAAATAAGGGTAGAAGGATAAAGTTACATCATTTATTAATGCAAGTACAAAGTAAAAATATGACATATAAAAAGAAACTGAGAGAGTATTGATTTTACCACTAGACCACATATGCTATTTAATGAAATATTTATGTAGTTTTAATTATACTCCTCAACTGTAATTTTGCACCTTAAAAAACTGAGGAACTCCGACAGTTTAATTAAAATTAAATTCAAAAAACTTTTTTTATAATTTCCTTATACTTTTGCGAGAAAAATAATCTTTTGATGTTCATCGATTTTCTTTAAGAAAAAAATCATTAAAATAAAATGGAGTGTTGGTTTTTAACGTTTTTTTTTAAAGTAGTGAGACACAAGTTAAAGTTTTTTAAAAAAACATTAACATTTTGTTATTTAAAAAACATTTAGAAATGTTATGAACTAAGAAAGGACAAATGTTTCACTTTGTGTTAGTAAAGCTTTAATGAAGGCAACGGACATTGAACGAAAAAAAAAAAAAAAACTACATAGAAAAGTAATTTGTTTTGTGACATCTACTATGCAAGTCAATTCTTATACAGTAAATTATTTCTACGTACTCATGTAACACAGAAGAATTATCATTGGAGAGCTATTTTATGATTGTAATACCACGTAATCATTATGTCAAATATCATATACTAACATACTAATTAGTTTTCTATATGATTATGGTACTTTCGATGAATTTAATATACTTTGGAAAATGGTTTTTTTAAAAAATAAACTAAAGCATTTTAAGGAAGTATTTGAGAGTACTGCATTAACAGTAAAAAGTCTGCTGGCGAAGACGCTAAGATTACCAAAATACAAAAATACTAAGGAAATAAGATGTATTTATTCCATGTTTGATTAATATAAAATTACAGAACAAGTTATCTTAAAAAGTGAGATAACTAATCTCGAAATAACTTATTTTCCGAGCACATAATGAAGAATGACTATTCTGGATAAGGTAACTTTTTAAAACGAAACTAAAAAGAAATGTAGTACAAATAAATTAATTTGCTTTCACTTTTTTTATTTTTCTTTGTATTATTCCATCTAAAGGAAAAAAGATAAATAAAGTGCCAAATGAGTTCAAGAACCAAAAACACTATAAGAAGCCTCTCTTCATGTTTTTCACTCAACTCAAAGAAAACTCCCATGGAAGAAAAACATCAATCTCCTATTATTTTCAATAACAATCAGACAACTCCATCTTCATCTCTAACAAGATCAATAACCTTAAAACCATCAAAACAACAAAGCAATCACAACAAGAAAATCAAATCCAGTACTGAAAAAACCAAGAAAATTGATGACTCAAAACACCCAATTTACCACGGTGTTCGAAAACGGAGCTGGGGTAAATGGGTGTCTGAAATTCGCGAGCCGAGGAAAAAATCAAGAATTTGGCTTGGTACTTTTTCTACTGCTGAAATGGCTGCCAGAGCACATGATGTAGCTGCAATGGCCATTAAAGGTCACTTAGCTTTACTCAATTTCCCTGAATTAGCTCATCAGTTTCCTAAACCAGCTTCGAAATGCGCTAAAGATATTCAATCTGCAGCCGCGAAGGCTGCAGCTTTGAATATTTCACCAAGAAATTTTATGGAAAAACAGAGTAAATGTGTGTTAATGGAAATGCTCTGTTCTCCTGAAGAAACAGAGTCAACAGAATCATCATCTTCATCTTTGGGGAGTAATAATGAGGATCCTTTTCTTGATTTGCCAGATCTTCTACTGGATCTTACTCAAAAATTTGATAAATTTTGTTACTATAATTCAACATGGGATTTGGCTGGAGCTGTAAGCAATGACTCTAATTACTGTGAATTTTGGCCTCAAGAAGATCTCTATTTGTGGGATTACAGCCATGAAACCGCACTCGAAGTTCCACATCTGTAATAATATAATTTTTTGACGATTGATGCATGAATGCTAAAGATCTCTATTTGTGGGAGATTACAACAATCCAACCGTAGCATAAAAAAAAGGTTATAGTTCGCAAATAATATTGGATGCCGATTGTCTATTTGTTTTCAAGCTTATGGACATATAGCGTCACCCTCTGAAAGCTATTATTAAAAGATTGCAAATATCTATCGAAAGCTCAGAAATACATATACATGAAAAATGACAAATCAATATGTCGACTTTTTAGCAAGCGAAAGACACAAGCAGTAAGAAGCTTTGCTAATTTGAGAAGGTGCGATAAGGAATATGGATTTTTTTCTCTTTAACATTTTTAAGTCATGTAACTTTTTAATGATTTATATTTTTTCTAATCTTTTTTTTTTTATGTAACAAAATAGAATAAATGAGTACGGAATTGACAGTCATCTTTTATGTTATGGCATTGTAAATAAACTGATGAATAAATTATTTTCTTGATTATTGTTTTTCAGTGACTGATAAATAAATAAATTATTAGGGGAATATAATTTAGGTTTCTTCTTTTGGTAAATTATTTTTAGGGGAATCCTAATTTACCAACAATTGAAGAAAGTGAAACATGGAATCATGTGGAATTTATCATTTTACGCACGACGTTTGACAGGTTTTATATAATTCTTTTAGTAAATAAAATATTTTAATTCTTCTGCAAATCAGAGCTTATATTCTCTGGAAAAAAAAAAAAGAACACGTGAATAATTTAATCACTTTCCTTTTTTTTTTTCCCTATCCAATGAGACAAGGATATTTCTTCCTTTTTTATATATATGGCTCGTGTATGAAGTAGAGCCTTCGAACAATGATAAAATTATCTTTTATAAATCACAAACTCAAATTGTTGAATCAATCATTTATAACATAGATAAGATTATCTACGTATAGACATTCAGAAGTAAAGTCAACATTCGAATTAGTTTATAATTTCTGAACTTGTATCAAATTTATAACTTATTTTTGTTATAAAATATACAAATATATATATTGAATGAGTGTTTTTTTTAAAAGAAATTATAAATCTCAAGTCTAAGAAAAAAATATTGTGTGATATGATTAATAGTTCAATACTATAGATCTGCCCCTGCCTACATTACTATATAGTTGAGAGAAACATGAACATTTGAAGCATTTAATTGTAAACATGGGATTGAATAAGACTTTCACATGGTAATAATTAATAAAGCTAAGATATATTAATACAATCATAGTTTAGGATACAAAAGGATACATCTCTATATCCCAAATTTAGGGAATGTATTTATTGTTATTTGTTTACAATAGTGACACATAACATCATTGTCCTAATTTCTCTTTCGATATATGTCAGCTTCATTAATTTCCTTAATATTTTATAAATACAATTTATTGGTTGTGTCAAACGATAAATAAAACATACCCACACTACTAACTTGGTTTAAATCAATAACAAATAGTCACACAAAGATCAACCTAGATTGCGATAGAATGATTAAGATTTTCTCACTCTTGATTAGATGTTTCGAGTTTGAGCCTCTACGAATGAAACTTTTTTTTGTTGGACCATTGAAGATGAGATTGAATATGGAGTGAGAATATTTTTTTAAAAAAATCAGATAATCCTCTAAATTGATATAGGACATACAATTATAACCATTGTTATGCGTCAATTATAAATAAATTGAAGTCTGCTGTATAACTTTTGCTAACAATATTTTTTCATTTAAGCTCATCAATTATCTCAATTTAATTGACCAACTACGTTCAAAATTAAGATAAAAAACTGTTGTATAAATAAGTTAATAAATCATATAAAATATATTATTTCTTTTAAATATAAATGTTAAAGGTTAATATACATTAAAAGTTAAAACCTCAAGTATATTCCAATTGAAGCTAAGGTATAATTAAAGGAAATTACAGCTAGTTGCTTCATATACTATGACACGTTACGTTTCAGATTAGTTTACCTTTACCACATGAAATAAGAAAATATTAAGGATTTTTGTATTAATAGAAAAATACAAGCTGATTATTATCTAAATATGGTGAAATAGAAAATATTAAAAATGTACAGAAAATAAAAAGCAGGGTTTAAATTACTTTTTTTTTCTTAATCATTGAAATCCTCTTTTGCTTTTCATGCATTTTTACCTCTTTTTCTTGTTTCCATTTATTTTTAATTCCCCCACAACTATATACAGCAAACTCCCCACCCTACCCTAATAAGTAACAAAACCATCAAGAAATTCTAGTCAATGAAGCAAGTGAAAAATATCTTTTATATTTTTAATGATGGTGTTTGGATCATCGAGTATCTGTTATTTTTATCTGATATTGAATAACTTTGCTATTAATATTAAGCAGATATAAGAAGAAATTAACTAGTATTTTCATCTCAATTAAATATTGAACTCCAATTTCAAAATTTGTACGCATTCATTAATCGCTAAATCACGCCATTCAGTGTTGAAGCAAAGTAAAAATCATAACAAAGATTAAAAGAAAAAAATTAGCTCGATGTACGAAGTATTACATATTCAATAGGGTTCAAGGATAAGTCACACCCGAAGATGGTGAATGTAGGCAATCTACTCTGATGTACTCTTTCCGTCCACTTTTAGTTGTCATGTAGCGCTTTTCGAAAGTCAATTAGACTAATTTTAAAAGTTAAATTAGATTACATTAATTTGATATTTAAAAAAAATAGATATTCAAAAACTATACGAAAAGTACTATAAATTGCAATTTTTTTCATATTAATATGATGAAAAAATACATCATAAAATGTTAGTCAAATTTCTTATAGTTTGACCCTATAAAGGGAAACCATGACAAATAAAAATGGACGGAGGAAGTAAGTATTAATGTCAACTAATTTCATTGTTCAAATTGTGATCCTATAATTTACACTTGGGTAAATTTATCATTGTTTGGAGACTCTTCAAATCCTAATAGAAGTAAAATAACTTCTTTTTTCGTGTACCTAAATTTTAATGAGTAGAGTTGTACGATATTTATTAAACTAGTCGTGCCTAGTGAAATAGTTGAGATGCACATATTAATAATAATTAAAAAATGTGGTCCAAAGGCATGGTAATTTTGATAGGACTTGTTACCCTCTAAGATTTAGCCAACCACATATTTACAATTTTCAAATTTAACTAAAGTTGTTCTCATTGTGATAACAAATACTCCATTATCTTAGTTAATTGTCAAGAGCTGTAACATCCCCCCAAAAGAACACACAACATCAACAGTCAGAAATTAATTAGGTTTAGCTTTCATGATTAGTTTCTTAATTATTCTCTCTTTTTTTAATCTTTCTTTATGTGGTGTCATGTTAATTAGCAATATATAGAGGTTATCCTTATTAATCAAATCAAATGTGCTTTTCATGGTTGAAATAAAATATAGTATCTGCAGGTCTGATAATTAGGACAATTTAAGTACAAATTAAATACCCTCCAAATAGGGGAGAAAAGTTGGGTTTTTTGAAGTCACATCCTAATTTCGTTTTGCTCATTCCAATCGTCAAGTCTGATCAACTAGACTATTTGTCCTGTCTCCGATCTCTCACTTCATTCTGCTTTTTTTTATATTGTCGCTCGAATAATAATCACATATTTTATAATTTATATTAAAGAGATCATTGTGCCAAATTAGAAAATAATTAAAATTGTCATAGGAGGAACAAAGCTAAATTCTGCAAAGTGAAATATATTATTCCTGTACAAAGAACAAAGATATTAAAAATATCTCAAGTGTCAAGACCAAAGTCCAAATTCCAAGCATTTTATGTAAATTATAAGAAATAAAAAGAAAAAAGGTGAGATAATTACTTTGACTATTCTTTGGCACCAAACCTACAAAAGAATACGATATTAATTAATTAAAACGATCCAAAGTAGGAGTAATTTACACATCCAGGAATACTTTGTTTGTTTGTCTCTTTATTACTCCCTTCGATTAAAAAAGGAAAAAAATGTTACTTTTATATACATAAAAATTAACTGATGGAGTATCTTTTTATTTCATCCTTAATGACCACCTTTATGGCCAGTACACAAACAGAGACGGGCAAAAATTTTAAATTATAACTCTTCTTGCTTACTGAATTTTGAATTTGATTATATATTCATATTATTGAATTATACCTAACACACAATTACAATGCTTCCTTGTTGCACACAAATATTATAGTATGTTCAGACGATAAATTTTAAAGCCATAAAATTACATGGATATAAGGATCTTTTAACTAATTAAACTATGCTATATAAATTGAAACATATTAAACAAGAAAAGAAAGCATGCAAATCTTTTGGTAGGTTATAGACTTATAGTTCAGTACAACATGCAGATCAGAATGATTAAAGTCAATGGACCAAGACTTGGATGATAAGCTAGAATCCCATTTACACTAATACTTTATACCATCTGAAAATGATAGTAGTACAAATTAATTATTTTGAATTTATTTTTAAAAAACCTTATATTTTATAATTGTTGACATGTGTCTTAACATAAGGATCTTTTTTGAGATGGACCGGGCCATATGGCGGAAAATTAAGTAATCACACGACTTAAGATAGCATAATTTTTTTTAAAAATTACCATTAAAAATCTCATTTTTCCGTCTCTTTCTTAACATCTGGATACATGACTCCAGCTTTATCAAATACATTACAACTTTGTTTGTGTACAAATGTTATTGTTGATACAAACTGCAATTATTTCAAACCTAAATTAATCTGAATCTAATTTATAGTTATATATCTGATACATAACTTATATATTGTTTGCTCTGTATTGAGCAAATAAAAAATCCGAAATTAATATAATTTGGGAAACTTTCAGATAAGATATAATTACCGCCTAACGCCTAAATATTTAAGTTTCTGTACTTTATACAAAGAATTTATATACTAGCTAGCTACTCTTTGGCTATTTTTGTCATTAATAAAACTGATTTTATCTCTCCATCATTAATTCTAGTGCTAAAATTATTCAATCATGTAACTTACTAGAAGAATTATGAGAGTCGATATTGGAAAAGAAAAAGTCCAAGTATTTTGAGTATTAACAGATATTGCTAAAAATTACATGCATGTAGTCAGTGGCGGAGCCAAAAATTTTAATAAAGGGTTCAAAATCTGAGAAGTAAACACACGAACTAGTGGAAGGGGGTTCGACATATATTATACATATCTAAAAAATAGTTTTAACCATGTATAAATAGTAATATTTTTCACCGAGGGGGTTTGGATACCTAATTATAAAAGGAGGTTGTTCAATAAAAATTATGTTTAGCCAAGTTTATGTTGAAGACGGATCCTGCTTCTCTCCATTTCTCTTCTCTCCATTTTCTCCAAGTTCTAGCTTGGATTGGATGTCACGATCCGAGCCTACACCCTGGACGTGGCCGACACTCGAAGACCATTGCTGGTCCCCAAGCGAACCCTCATCCTGGTTGACTACAAGCGGAAAGTTGATTCAAGCATACAAAGCTTAAAAACTGAAATAAAAGTTCATAAAACTTAAATAGAAAGCTTTAAATCAAAAGAAAACTCCGAATAAAATAAATTATTCAACTCGCCATAAAATAGGTAACTTAAGTCTTTAAAACATTTAATAAAATAAATGAATAATACAGACTTCTCAACTATACTGACTATCTAAGAAGCCTTTAACTGATAAAGATGGAAGTCGGGACAAGACCCACGACATCCTAACAACTGATATAACTGAAAGGTAAATGAAATCCTCTGGAAGCAAGGAGGCTCACCATAGCTAACTCGAACTCTCGGATGTATCAACGAAGCTCATGTTGATGATCCTGAATACATGTGTCTGCATCATGAGAAGATGCAGGCCAAATGGCTCAGTATATGGAATGTACGAGCATGTAAGGGGAATTATAAAACATAAACATAAGCTTGAAACTTGATAAAAAGGAAACATACTTACCTCTTCTCAAACTTACTCAACTCAAGCAATACTCAAGGATACTCAAAATTACTCAAACTTACTCAACTCAGAAGTACTCAAGGATAAGATACTCAACTCAAAGATATGTTATTCGACTCTGGGTACTCAACTCTGTATACTCAACTCAATATAACTGAACTCATTTCAATAAAAAGCAATTTAAAAGAAGTGCAATATAAAGAAACAAACTGTTTAAAAACATGCTGAAAACTCTGTGTGTATGCAAGGATACAACATAACTCTGAAATGTATGTAAAAATACAATAAACTAATGTATATAAAAATACAATAACTTCTATGGGAGTTTCTCTAACCGACAACCATCACATAAAAGCTATTGTGATAATACAACGATCTTCCTCACGCTGCCAGCGCATCCTATACCCGGCCAAAGGTATAGGATCTGAACTGCCTAATGGATCCACTAGTCTATTTTGAAAAAGGTTCATCTAAAAAGTATGACCCTTTTCTATCCATGGTGGCTACATGGTTTATGGAAGCTGTGAGTTGTCTGAACTCTCCCCCATATTGGTGTTCAATACTACTCCCAAAAATATCTGTTGATTTGAGATAATTGCTCAAAAACTTAGCTTAAAGGCTATCTTGGAAATCTCAGTTTCCCTGCTTGCTTCATTTAGATAGCTATTACTCTTTTCTGAAAACTAGCCCAAAGGCCCTTTAGAAATCTCAGTTTCCGTTTTTATTTAAATGTGAAAACATTTATAAACTCTTTGGGAATACTTAGTCCCCATATACTTTTGAAGAAAAGGACTTCAAACTTTACTCTTTACTCTTTACTCTTTACTGAACTCAAAACTTAAGTCTTAAAACAAAGTTAAAACGTTTGTAAAAGACTTCTTAAAATATGGTTCATATCGAATTATGGACATGAACTACTCAATGCAAGGCTTTCAATAACCATAGATAGAACTCAAATACTTGGAACTCAAGAACTTCAATGATACTACTCATTTAAAGAATGCTCAACTCAGAGGGTTCATCAACTCAGAGGGTTCATGCAGAATTATAAGCATGAACTACTTAACTCAAGGACTCAAATATACTTCTCATCTCAAGACTGTTCGACTTATAGTGTTCATGCGGGATTATGGGCATGAAATATTCAACTCAAGGACTCAAAGATACTTCTAAAAAGGGATTAAGAACTCAACACTTAAAAGGCTTAAAACTTGAAGATACCATTTCTCTGAAAGATGCTCAACTTACGAAGTTCATGCGGAAATTATAGGCATGAAACAACTCCACTCGATGGTCTAAATAACAATATGAAACTCATGTATGTGACTCTTCTCATTCTCTGACTTATTTCCTCAAAACTTAGTTCAAATCGATAGTTGATCTCAAAGGATTCACAATTGAACTCAAAGGTTTTCTTGAACTCTACTCTTAACTCTCTCTTTAATTTGAATTATGAATTCAACAATTATGATTCATGATATGAAGGATCTCAATAACAATATAGCTATTCAATAATTAGGAATAGAACTTTTAAAAGAAACATGAATTCAAGAACTCAAAATTAACTTATCTCAAGAATACTCAAATCTAGGGAAAGTATCCTAGATTACTCTTTTACTGATCTGAAAGTAGATGTAGGGCGTGAGGATGAACTAGTCCAACACTATGATAGCCTTACATACCTAGAAGAAAAAGATTCTTGAAGAATCTTTAAGAATCTTGAAGAAGAACTTGATTAGAAGCCTTGAAACCCTAGCTTGAAGGTAAGCAGTGAAGATGAAAATCTGATTGTTTTGAGCCTTTTATTAGTCAAGAAATTCGTTTATGGTTTCTTGGAGGTAAAAGGCAAAAACGACTATTTTTAATATTTTCCCGTCGGGTAATTCGTAACAGCACTGTATAGGTTACTAAAATAGTCATAACTTTTTACTCAGAAATTGGATTGACTCGAAATTGGTGGAGTTGGAAAGTAGATTCAATTACCTTTAATTGGATAAGTTATGGCTCACGTAAATCTTAATATTGTAAGAGATATGGTCGTTTAAAGTTGACCCAAGCAGAAGCTTACATTAAAACTTAATGAAACTTCAAGAACACTTATCAAGAACTCATCAAGAACTCTAATCTTTAAATTTCAAGAACGAAATTACACTGAATAAATCATGATTGGCATGTGGGTGAAAGAACCCAACACTATGGAAGCTTACATACCTCTTAGGGATTAAACCCATGGTGAAAATCCGCAACAAGATGCAAGAATCTCGACGAACACTTGATCCTCTCATCTTTTCTCTTCTTCTTTTCTCTCAACTAAAACCCTAGGCGTAAACTAGGATTATAAAATTGAACCTAATCAGATTAGACCTCTAAAATATTACAAAAAACGAATCAAATCTGTTTGGATAAGGAAACGACCAAGATACCCCTTACTATATTTCCGGTTTTGACTTTCCTTAACTGGGCAGCCTAACTTCAAAAGGTCATATCTCATTCATCCGACCTCGAAACTTAACAAACTCGACGGCGTTGGAAAGATAGTTCAAAGATCTTCCCTACGATATATGGTAGTACACCTAACTCATCCTGAGCTATGAGTTATGGTCATTTGAAGTCAACCCAAAACTCATACTTAGCTTAACTTGCAAAATTTCAGATTTTGCTATTTCCAATTTAGTTCTTTTTCGAACTAAAGGTGCTACATCTAGTGAACTTAACACTTAAGAAATTTTAATTCCTCGGTAAAATCCTACTCACAATGAAGGATGGTTTAAGTTAGCTCAAAAAATTTCTGGGGTGTTACATTAGAGACACATGTCATAGTTTAGAACTAATGGTTGAGATCTAATAGATTAAAGCAAAGTCCTTGTCACGACCCAGATCATCGTGATTGACACCTATGCTAACCCTCTGGTGGGAGAACCTTTACTACAACCCAAACTAACAAATTTTATGAAAACTAAGGCATTTAAAGATACGGAAGCAGGTTTAAATGACTAAAATAAATAGAGTCCCCATAAACTCCAAGGTTTTAACAAACAACTAACCAAACTAATGCGGAAATTCAATCCCTAGAAACTGAAGGTCAATGTACCAAAACTCTAACAAGATTCATAAGTCTAAACAAGAAAATCATCTAAAGAACTAATCTAAGTTCGAATAGGATGGACTAAACAAAAAGAGAACTCGAGGCAGCCCGAAAAAACTGGCTCACCATTGAATTCGAATCAGCAATCACTGATCTTCTAAGCGAGGTCTGTCAATAGCCGTCGGAAGATGCCATGTACTCAACAAAAATAAGAGAAAGTGCAGTATCAGTACACAACCACCGTGTACTGCTAGGATCACACGGCTATCCCACAAAGTGTAACATAAACAAGTTAATACAACACTATAAAACAGGCCAATACCGAACATATACAATATTAGTCATCTTTTCAGGACCAAGGTAGCATCCCACATTCTCAATAATACACATTGGTTATCAATTTAGAGCAACATACAGTCTTCCAATATCAATCATCATTAGATATGAACGTAATCATCACAAGTAGATACACAACACAATTCAATGGTCCTCTCATGGAACTCACACCCAAATTGTTAGCATACCGAAACGTGGTATCCGATCCAATGTTTATGTCAGAATGTGACAATCGATCATATATGTATGTCGGAACGTGGCAACCAATCTCAGTTAGTTATGCCGAAACGTGGCAACCGATCTCAGTTAGTTATGCCGGAACATGGCAACCGATCCATTCAACACACCACAATCACAATCACAAGTATATTCTCAATAATCATACAATCAAGAAGTGATTCATGTCATACATTTATTTGTTCATACTCATACAATTAGTGTGATCAACAATGCAACATTTGCATACATACATGCATCATAATGAAGCAAGAACAAACATATATCACCCAATCATGAAATCACAACCATCACATACCTCGAATCCAAGCTTGAATCCCCTAAAGCATTTGAATCTTCCATTTCCGGATACTTCCCGCTTGTCCGTGGTCTAAAAACATACAATTAACGCAATGATTAATAAATGAGGCCTAATTACTCAGATTATAATCAACATTATCAACCGTAGGCCAACCCAAGATCTCAATACTCAAATTAGGGCTTTTTCCACCATTAACTTCAGATCAAAACCTTTCCCCAATGATAATTACCCAAGAAACTACGTTCCACGGATCGAAAAACGGATTCGGGGAGTTAAAACCTTACCTTTAACCTCAAGAATGGTGAAAAATGGTCAAGAACTTGTCTGGGGTCGTTCCTTAACTCTCAACGTCGAAAAGTGCAGAATAAAGACGATTTGGAGTTTATTTACGACCTTCAGTCGCGTCTAGCCCGCCACAACGACATCCACCCTGTTATAGCGGCCCCGCCCTGGTGGCAGAAATCCCGCCCCAGCGGCTTGCATGGAACCAGTGAGCTATTTTAATAATTTCAAGATCCCTATATCACAACACACCTTTAACCAACGACGCTCAGAAAATATCATTTACGCTAAGATCGATTTCGGGAGTTCTACTCACCCGAATTCAATTTTGAAATATCGTACAGATTCCTAAACGACTTATCTAACCACTCATGTAATCAAAATCATAAATAAGTCACCCGATTGTTATCAAATTTCCCTACACCTTAACGACTCTTATTTCGTCCAAATCTGGACTAGGTTGGGAAATTCATAGTTACTACTCAAAAGTTTTCTGACCCCAATTCTTTTTCCATCAGCTTTTCTATAACGACGTGAACAGATCGTTATAGTCCTAACCATAGTTATTTACTTCCATATATTTGCTTCTTAAATATTTTTGCAATCCAACAATTCTAGATTTACATTATATTTTTCCTAAATATAAATTTATTTTCTTAATTTCTTAAGTAATTTTTTGCTGATTTTTTTAATTTTTTCCACTAACATTTGCCATTTCTCAAATAGTATTTGCCAAATTAAAAATTGTGATCTGACGTTTTTTTTTTATTTTAAGAGTAAAATAAAGTTGTCACTCAACTTTAAATTCTTTCTTACTCCCTAAATGGAGTCCATATATATTGCTCTATAGACACTGTATCTCTTAATACTCAATTAGAATAATAAAAACGTTTAACTACATTATAATTTTTTTCAAAAAAAGTAAAAATATTTAGTAGAAGTTTTAAATATGTATGCAGGGTAGTAAAAAAAGTTTTTAATATATTTAGGGAAAATATAATTGATTGCAAAAATATTTAAGAAGTAAATATATAGAAGTAAATAACGATGATTAGGACTCTACTTTAATCAATTAGATCACAACCATTAATTTTAAACTATGACATGTGTCTCCAATCCAAGCTAGAACTTGGGAAAAATGGAGAGAAGAAGAATGGAGAGGAGCCGGATCCGTTGAAGACAAGTACATACTATCAAAGATTCTGAGAATATGGATATAGATCGGGGAGGATGTAGTTCTATAATATCCAATTCATCTAAATTCAATAGTTTTTACATAGTACAAATTTATATGTAAACAAATTATAAAAAATAATAAGTCTGAATCCAATATTTTAAATTTTAATAGGTTGAGTAAAATTGTCCATAAAATTCAAATAATGAATCCTTTCACTTTAAACTAGAGATTTCAAATTCAAACTCTGAAAATGAAAAAAAAAAATCTTGATATAGCAAGCAATCCTCTCTTTAATTGGCCTTATGCCACGAGAATCTGAATTAATAGGCCATAAAGCAGATTTCGAGTATTGAATGAAAACGGAAAACAAAATCGGGAACAAAAGGATGGAGTTTTTTTTAGTTTTTAAATTATTTTATATAAATACATAAAATATTTTCTCTCTACATTTTTTTGTGATTTGCTTCCACTTAAGTCTCAAGGGGAAAGGGGGCACAAATTTAATGGTGAATTATGATTTTATTTTTTATTAATTCAAAAATACTGAAATATATAAGAAAAAGAAAAGGATATCTTCTATTTAACAGTAGAAATATTGTAGAATTTAAATTAAACTATCCAAAATTCTTATATTAGTAAATGAAATTTCTTAGAATTTAATCAAATTAATGTATTACAAACACATGATTAATATCTTATTACTTAAAATAACTCATACTAATTATATAAATAATAATAATAATAATAATAGTAAAAATTATGCAAACCACATAGTGTAATAGACAAATTACATTCTATCCTTACTCTTTTATTAATTATAAAAATCCCTTTTTTTATACCTTTCGGATACATAATTGTGAGGACGGATACATTAATTTAGACACTTTTGTTATTAGTTTACTGTGTTAAATAAGAGACTAAAAACAGAAAATATAATTGAATCCCATAAATAAAGTGTACGTTTCTTTCTTTTAACAATCAGTCGTTCACAAAAAGGTAACATAACTAGGAAATTAAAATTTCTAATTGTCAAATTGTATCTCCCTGTTCTTCCAAATACCTGTAGAAGCTTGATTCAAAAAAATTTGCAGCGAAATTTTGTGAAGATTCATAATGAATATTTCGATATTGTTAAGGCATTCGGAAATATGGAAATGTGATGTTAGGTACAAGCAATACAAAAGTGATGGGATAGCGGTTGGAGAAAATATTTCATTCGTGAACCTTATTTCCGCCATTGCTGCTGAGTTAAAAGATCTGATAACAAAAGGTATGTGAACAAATAATCTTGTGATACACATATCATATAACTTTCTTTGTTTTGTTTTGAATTTGTTTAATACTATATTATTCACGATACACTGTTATTTGCAAACTATATTCATAATTAGGTTGCATCTTATGTATTGGGTGTTGCATCGTATGTGTAAGGTGTTTAGATTTGTGTATCATTGCGTGATAATTACAAAGTATCATATACGTTTGAAATACTTCTTTGTTCTTTTAATGTATCAATGAATAGAAACGGGTAATTGTGGTACATAGATGTGTTTTGCATTATTTTTTCTATATGTATCTAAAACATGTAATACTGTGGGGAGAGTAATATGTATGATAAACTAAGAGTATATATGATCCGTTGAGCTGAGTTATAATAATGTATCTTGAAGTGTAATTTTTTTTTGGAATGGCACAATAAACATTAAATAATAAATATATTTGGTACAATTGCAGCTATGTATTAGTGTGTTATGCAGTTCCAATGGAATCAATGTAGGACAAAAGTGATTGGCCAGTTTCGAAATATGTTTTGGAAGAAGTTGTCTTGCCGCCAAGATACAAAAGAATACCCAGTAGATCAAGGAAAAAAAGGAAGAAAAATCCAGATGAAAAACTAACATCAAGCACAATTTGTTGTGGGCGATGTGGACAAGAAGGACACAATCGAAGAACTTGTACTTTCTTCCCGAAAGAATCTTGATCAATACTTTTTTGGAGTACTTTATTTTTTAGATCTAATAATACTCAAATTATAATATTTATTTTCATTGTTACAAATGTTTACATTAAAAAGTACTTTTAGCTTACTAATTTCCGATTCAATAAATTGAAATGTTACTTTTTCAGTTCTGCCTATATTTTTTTATTGTTAATTTCTGAGAAATTGAATCTGGTATACATATTGTGTATTGTTTTGTGTTTGATACAAAGTTATTTTTAAAATACACATTGTATTGGTTAAGTAGTTAATGTATCTGTAACTATTGCTAATAAGTACTGAAAATACTATTACATTGCATTGATTTGTTCAATATAATGAATCTGATACTTGATTCTTTGAAAATTTTTGTATCGAATAATATAGTATCAAGTGTTGTGATATGTACCGAATAAGAGTTGTGATGTGTATCGGATAAGAGACATAATGTTAAAAGGTACTAAATATATTAGAAATTAAGAGGATTGTAACAATTGTATATATATAGTATCAGGTTTTGTGAGACACATCAATTTGTGATTTTGAAAGCATGATAAATAATAATTGTGTATCATATACATAATACATCTTTTGGCAAATTTGTATCAGCTTATAATATAGTATCAAGTGTAGTCATTTGTACCAAATTTATAAGAGACATAATGTTAAAAGGTACTAAATATATTGAAAATTAATTGATTTGTATCAAGTATAAAAATATAGTATTAGGTGTTGTGATACATACAAATTTGTTATATCAAAAGTAATCGTGTATCATATACATAATAAATTGTTGAAAAATCTTGTATCTACTAATAATATAGTATCAACTATAGTGATGTGTACTATACTTATAAGAGACAAAATTTAACAAGGTATTAAATATATTGAAAACAAAATGAAAAGCGAAATAAACAATTTTCAACATAAAAACTCTTCATATTTAGAAGTAGTATCTTCAAAAGGGAAGAAATACTCAAAAAAACACTAATTAATGTATCTTAAAAACAATAGATCATCAACAATTGTCGGTGAATCGATACATAAAAATCTATTCTACATTAACAAGATCATCTTCTGTTGGTAGAGTGTAGTCACTCTTCAGCCTTGTAGGATCATCATTCTCGCTAACATATCCCATCTTGTCCTTGTTGAGACCATACTTTCATAACAATGTTGCATATCTTGTGCGAAGATAGTCACTTCGAAAATCATTAGATGGGATGTTGATTTCATCGCTCAAAAATTCAACAAAACAACAAAAAACATTCCGCAATCACTACAAAAAAAAAAAGATACATTTTAAAAACAGATCAAATGTGTAAGTAAAAGAAAAATTGATTCAATAGTTACAGACTGTCGCTTTCTTGTTGCATAATATCTTGAACATATTCCACCTCAAACGAATGTTGTGGATCCAATAGTTCAATAGGGGAAGACATAAATTTAAAACAAAATAAATAAATACTAAAATACATGGTTCAAAATACATAACCTGGATAGTGTAGGTCGAGATATGGCAAAGGCAACCTTTCTACCTCTTTTTTTTTGTTGTTGTTTTTCAACCTTTGCTTTCGATGATGCAGGTTGATGCATGTACATCCTTTTTCGCTTTTGGCTTCTCTAAACTTTAATTTGCCATTGTTAAAGGATCCTGCAAGCTTTTAGATCTGTTTTTGTCCATTTTGAATTATCAAACTCAAAGATTCACTTAGTATTAGGTGTAACTATTTGGGTAATCTCAATGCTAAATGAAGGATCATCCATATGTATTAGACAAAATGATGAAATAAGAAAAACCGAAGAAGAAAATTGAAGAAGATGAAAGTACCTACAGATCTGAAATTAGTTGACTAGAGAGAAACCTCTTGAAATTCAAATTTTGATTAATGTGGTAACTGATTTAATTATGTGAGTGAAAAGAGGGAGAAATTGAAGGAGTAAATATAGGAGTTAGAAACGTGTTGGAGTGGAAATGAAATAATGTATCCGGCAGTTGGGTTTTGAGTGAAAAGAAGAGATTTTCATATTATCTCCGGTCTCTCCTATGCTTAAATTTGAGTATTCATAAAATGAACGTTCATAAAAATCAACATGTCAATAACAATAATAATATTACAAAATATATGTGTTGAGAAGCAGTAGAAAACTATTTATCTCATTCTTCATCAATTTGGTAGCGTTACACAATATACATTTACGATAATTTTATTACTCCATTTCCTTCCTTGAAATATCAATGCCTTGCAACGATATTCCTATCACAAGTAATCCATATAAAATACCAAAATCATGTAGTGTAATAGTAACATCTCCTATTCTTAAGGATGGCAAAAAGGATGGGTAAGGTGATTATTGGACAAAGACAGATTAAATTCATAAAGATCTCAATTTATTCTGCATAACCTCAATTTTTATAATCCATCTTACCAATTTTTTTATTATCAATTTTCAAAGCTACAGTTATTCATTTAATATAATTTGTCAGTTTTCCTTTTCTCATGTTTTACATCCATGTTTAAGCATGTAAATGTTAATTGTCCGTATAAAAAAATGCAAATATTAATTATTGCCAACAATATAACATTGGGAGAGATTGTTATCAATTTATCGCAAAATATTAATATTGAATTTAATAATATCGAATTAATTAATTTCTCATGATATATAATATAATATTTGTTAAAATTAAAATTATCGTACCAAAACTTGTGCCATGTCCACCCTAGACACATGGGTGCCACAAATTGAAAGAGGCAACAAATGATTTTTAAAATAAATTGAACCCCATTAAATTAAATGATGAAACAAATATTTTTAAAATAAATTGAAGTCCCATAAACTAAATGATGAATAAAAGAAGCGAAACGTGATTCCATAATTTTTTTTTCCAGTTAATCCATATGAAATTTTTTCAAAAAATTATTCTAATAGCTTTAGTAAATTTTAGAATAACTTACAGTAAATGAGAAAAATAATTTAAAATAAAATTTTATAAGAAAAAAAAAACATGTTAACTTGAAGAATTTAACAGTAGAGAGATAAGAAAAATTGCCTCTAATAATGTAATATAACTAATTGGTATATAATTGAAAGAACGAATATGATGTGTCTTACACAAAAAGAACATTAACGACGGATGACTTTTATCGTTAAACAATAGAAATTTGTCGCAATTCATATTTAACGATAGTCGATAGATGACTTTTGTAATTAAATAATAAACAAGAATTTAATGACGGATTAATTATCTAAAAATCTATAGGCATGGACTCTATTCAGTACTAATAATTAACGACAAATTTCTTAGCTAATTTCCTATTTTCTAGTGTTTGATTTCTCATGGTTAATGACATGAGAATAACATTAATCAACCAATAAAAAGCACCTATATATCTTTCAAGCTCCATACAACAATCTATTTTCCAACTAGTACATATCACCAATATATATACAATATATATTTTTTTTTCTTTTAATTATTATGTCTTATTTTTTGTCAAGTCTATTTATTAATTCTATGAAATTGAAGATCTTTCGAAACAACATATTTCCATATGATTTTAAGGCTACCTCGTATCCTTTCAACACCTTCAGTCATCATTCGTCGAAAGTGGTAATTTTTAATCTCATCTAATCTTATATAATCACACATTTATTTTTACACCATTAGTACATATAATTTAAATCTAAATGAAAAATTAGGTAGACAGTTTATTGTTCAACTCAGGACAACTAAAATCTAAGTTATGTACATAAAGATTTTTTGCAAGCTGGAAAAACTGTGAATAAATTATCTATTACAGACTTTGCTAGCTTGTGTCATAATCAATTGGAGTAGTAATCAATTTTGTCCTTAAAAACGTACTATTTAATTTGTCCCTAGGCTTATACAGGTACTTGGTGGTACAAAAAATAAGTCATGGTTGATTTTTCAAACTTTGTACTTTAATTTCCCCGCTTAACGGAACATGCTACTGCCCAACTATATATGTTGACACCACGATTGTACATTTTTGTCTTCAAAAGGACATATTGCACTACATATTTAATTTATTATATAAAGTTTATAAATCAAAAGGTTGCTTAAAGTTAGTTTCCATTTTAAGTGTGCATGTTCATGTGCCCTTCCTATTCAAGGTCTCTGTCAATTACACTCCCAGCCATTGTGATAGCAGAAATAATAGAGAAGAGAACAGTAGAAATAATAAATAATATAATTATGTCGAAGTAAAAAGAGACAACAGATAATATCAAAATCGAAGAATGTGTTAGTATGAGAGTGATAATATACTAATACTGATAAAGAAACTAAACAATATAATGAGTTGCAACCTTATAGGTGTGTTATGTTCTATATATTTGATCATCTCTTCCCAATATATTTCTTCGACCCACTTTTACCTCGGTTCATCATAGCCCACCCCTTACACTTTTTTATTGAGATATCAGTGTATCTCTTTTTTATATATGCTTAAACCATCTAAATCTTACTTTTCTCGTCTCGTCAAACAGGCACCTTAAAACTTAAAAAGTGCACATGCAAACAAGCTTACCCCATCCACCTAGCTACAATGAGAAAAGGATCAGCGATGACTTTGCCGGAGTTCATTTAATTGTTGATCTCTACCCTCTCTTATTTAGTATCTTATTTTTGGTGAGCTTAAAATATATTATGTCATCTCACACCTCCTTACTAAGACATTTGTGCTTTTCTTGTCCTCTTCATATATTCAAATATCTCAGTCTCGCTTTTTGCATCTTGTTTACCACAGAGGTCACTCTCACCTTGTCTTGAATATCTTTATTTCTAATCTTATCTCTTCTAAGTATGTCCACACATCTATCTAAGTATCTTCAGCTTCTAAACGCACTCGACCCTATACAACATAATTGGCCTAACAATCACTGAACTTACCAAGTCTTGATGACACTTCCTATTGGAGATGGAACAAGTTATCTAATTAAGCTCTAATCTTGATTTTAATCCCAAAATTATAACCTTTAAGATATCTCAATTTTAAACCAAACGACACCTAATTGTAGTGGAAGATAGTTAGTACTTAGTAGTAGTATTTGCTTTCACTTTTTTTTCTTTGGAATTATTCCATCTAAAGTAAAAAAGATAAAAAGTGCCAATAAGTCCAAAAACCAAAACACTATAATAAGCTTAACTCTATAGCTTCCTCTCCTACTACTTAGAAAACTCCCATGGAAGAAAAAGATGAATCTCCCATTATTTTCAACAACAATCAAACAACTTCTTCTTCATCTCTAACAAAAAGACCAATAACCTTAAAATCATCAAATCAAGAAACCAATTACTACAAGAAAATCAAATCCAGTACTGAAAAAACCAAGAAAATTGATGACTCAAAACACCCAATTTACCACGGTGTTCGAAAACGGAGCTGGGGAAAATGGGTGTCTGAAATTCGCGAGCCGAGGAAAAAATCAAGAATCTGGCTTGGTACTTTTGCTACTGCTGAAATGGCTGCCAGAGCACATGATGTAGCTGCAATGGCCATTAAAGGTCACTTAGCTTTACTCAATTTCCCTGAATTAGCTCATCAATTTCCTAAACCATCTTCGAAATGCGCTAAAGATATTCAATCAGCAGCCGCAAAGGCTGCAGCTTTGGATATTTTACCAAGAAATTGTATGGAAAAACAGAGTACAGATGAGTTAATGGAAATGCCCTGTTCTCCTGAAGAAACAGAGTCAACAGAATCATCTTTGAGGAGTAATAGCGAAGACCCTTTTCTTGATTTGCCAGATCTTCTTATGGATCTTACTCAAAAATTTGATAAATTCTGTTACGACAATTCACCATGGGATTTGGCTGGAGCTGAAAGCAATGACTCTAATTACAGTGAATTTTGGCCTCAAGAAGATCTCTGTTTGTGGGACTACAGACTCGAAGCCCCACAATTGTAATAGTATAATTTTTCAACGAAAGGTATTTAACTAAATGGACGCATATTGAAGGTCTCTAAATGTGGGATTACAGCAATGGAACTGCATTTGAAATTCTGTTATTGCATCAATATAATTTTCTGATGAAAGGATTAAGTAGCATGAAAAATAATTGAAGATCGTGGATGAAGTCTCTGCAGTAGTATGCTTGGTAAAAAGAAGTGTAACTGACAGTAATTTTTGTTTTTACCTCATTGAATTCATGAAAAATAAGTTCTCTCTTATACGAGGGGAGCCTTGCGGCAATAATAAGTACTGTAACTTATTATAAATTATTTCCAATATATATATATGATTGGCTGATCGCTACATTATATCTTGAGGTGCAGTTCCTTTTCGAATTTTATTAACGCGGGATGCTTTGTGGATCAAGTGAACCTCTCATTGTAAAATGTAAACAAATGAATAAGTTGTTTTCTTGATTTTAATTTTTATTTTTCATTTGCTGCATGCATACAATTATTATTTTTGTTTTGTTTAGCTTGCTTCTTTTGGTAAAAGTACTTAAGGGGAATCCTAATTTACCAACAATAGAAGAAATACAACTGGAAGCATGTGAAATTTATCATTTCATGCACGACGTTTGTCAGATTTTTATAATATTTTAAATACGTAAAATATTTTATTTTGATTTTCTGCAAATCAGAGCTTATATTCCCTGAAAAAGAGAAAGAAAAAAACATGTGGAATAAAAGTTTGGCCACTTCAGTTGTAAACAGAAAACGGCGGTGAGATAAGAGGTTTCCCTTTTTTCTTTCACTTTTCATTTCTTTTCTTTGCCTTTTTTTTAAAAAAAAAATAACTCATAAATGGACAACTCTTTAATTTTTATTTTAAAAAAAAATCCTTAAAGAATTATTTGTATTTTCCTCCACACCAAACTCATGTAGAAGTCGTTTGACAGAGTGTATAAGCAAAAATAATGTATGCGCTAATTCTTCGCATTAGTAATACCTTGTTTTGTATATTTTTTCCATGCTATATATAACTAATGAATTATTCATTTGGTAGGGTGTATAAAAATAATATTAAATAGAGTGTATTAGTAATACTTGCATTAGTTACGTTTGTATTAATTATACATAGATAATTTTTATACATTGTTTTGTTTGGTGTAATAAAATTTGCATGCATTGCATAAAAATATTAATTTACAAAAATATCCTCCACAATTATGGTGAAAAAGGTGTAAAAAGGGTTTTGAGGAGTAATTAGGTCTTAAATCATGCTAATGCATGCATTAAATCCCTTGCATTACTAATATCTATAAATTTGTGATATTAATAATACACACCGTAATACACAATAGAGTGTATAACTAATACATAAGTTGAAAAAGTGTACCAAACATGCATTATTTCTCCTAATAAACTCTATCAAACGACCCCTATTGTGTATTAAGGTGTGTACTACTAATGCCATAGATTTTTAGGTATTAGTAATGCAAGGGGTTTTAATGCATGCATTAGCCCAGGTAAAAAGCTCATTGCCCCTCAAAGTCTTTTTACATCTTTTCCATCATAATTGTGAACGGTATCTTTGTAAATAAATATTTTTATGCAATGCATACTATTTTTAATACACCAAACTAAATAATGTATAAGATATAATCTATGTATAATTAATGCAACACACTCTTATTAGTCCGCTGAAAACGCCTCATTTAATTAATCACATCACTAATTAGAAGAAAAGGAATATAATTTATTTATTTTTTAAAAAAGTATCAAATGACTTGTAATTTTTCTAAACTTATGTACGTCCTTTGAAACGTCTCATTTAATTAATTACATCACTAATTAGAAGAAGAATAGAATTATTTTTTAAAAAAGTAATAAATGACTTGTAATTTTTGTAAACGTCAAATATTTTGAACAAATTAATTGGCCATAATGATTTACTAATATTTGAGACCGGAAGGAATATTTGAATTTGAAATGTTTATATATGCACATGCCTTAAAATTAAAATAAGATTAGTTAAGACTTTCACAATGTAATAAAAACAATATACATAAACTTATACAAAATCATAGTTTAGGATACTAAAGGATACATTTGAATATCCCAAAATTAGGGAATGCATTAATTATTTATCGTTTACAACAGTGACATATAATTAACATTATTGTCCTTTCTCTTTCGATATATGTCAATTTCATTAATTTCCTTAAGGTTCTATCAATACAAACTATTGGTTGTGTCAAGGATTAATAAAACATACCAACACTACTAAATTGATTTGCATTGATAACAGATAGTCAGATATAAACCAATATGGATTGTGATGTAAGCTAGCAATTATATAATTTATACTAATGGTACAAAGAAAAGTATTGAAAATGCCCCTAAATTTGGTGTGAATTGTTAGTTTTATCTCTAAATTATTGACAGTCTTGAAAATATTCCTACTTGATTAATTGAATTTAAATACACTCATGATCTTGCAACATGAGTAAAATACACCCCTAAATATTTCTCGTCAAGTTTAGGGGTATTTTCAACACTTCTCTTGATTTTTTATTAAGAGTCGCATACTCCTACAAACGTTTAAGATTATTTGTTATGTCATGTTGTATATCGGAGGTGTATCTAAGTTTAATTAGTCAAATAGAGGGATATTTTTAAAACTATCAATAATTCAAAAATAAAACTAATAATTCACGTTAAATTCAAGATTGTTTTCAATACTTCTCTCCTGTGTAAAATAAAAAATTAAACTAAGGTGGGCCAATGGCTTGCAACAGAAGAGAAGAGCGAGTGTGATGCTATAAAGTGATATAAGTAGCAATAAGAGACCAATCTTTGTCTTTCTTTATGACTTTTGAGTTGGAAACCCAGTCTCATTTAGTGCTTTTTTTTCCTTAATCATTGAGATCTTCTTTTGCTTTTCATGCATTTTTACCACTTTGTCTTGTTTTTCATTTTTACCCCCACCCAACATACACCAAACTCCCCACATTATATACCTTAATAAGTAACTTTATTCCTACATATGTCATGTAGTGGATGCGATTGTTCTTTTTTTAATCAGAGGTTTTGAGTTTACATTTTGGATATACATGAAAAAAGTTTTTAATATGGATTGTTTTCCCTCAAAGAGCCCTACACAGTGCGAATATGAAATAGTCGAACTCTAATATGGATACAGAACATCTGATGGAAAATCACAAGAAAAAAAATGTAACTTTAGTCTTAAAACCATCAACTAATCGTAGTTCATGAAGCGGGTGAAATTATTTGTTATTTTTTCTAATGGTGGTGTTTTGGATCATTGAGTATCTAGTACCTTTCATCAAAATAGATATCAAGTAACTTTGTTGTTAATATTAGGCAAATATAAAAAGAAATTAATTAAAATGTTTGTCTTTATTAGACGTTGAACGCAGATTTCAAGTTCTGCACTCATTCATTGATCACTAAATCACGTCATTATATTAGGCGTAAAGCAAAGTGAAAATCATAAAAGATCAAAATTAATTAAAATCATATCAGAGATTAAAAGTTTTAAAATAGTCTGACACACAAAACATTGCACATTATTTCCACAACCTGGGGTAAGGTCACACTCTAAGGCAGTGTAATATAAGTTGTTTACTCTAACGCAAGTGTCATCGATGCCGACTAATTTCACGGCTCAAATCATAATTTATAGTTCACAGAGATATAAATTTATCATTGCTTCAAAACGTCCTTCAAATCGGAAAAAAAGAAGGAATTGATACTCTTATCTACCTAAGTTTTGATGGGCAAAATAGAATTACTCCCTCCGTCTTAATTTATGTAGCATTTTTTAAATTTCGAGATTCAAACAAGTCTATCTTTGATCGTAAATTTATCATATATCTTTTATTTATTTTAATTGCTAATTATTGTAACTTATAGTACTTTTTATGTAATTTACAAATATATAAATTTCATTTTAAAAAATTTGAAGATTACAGGCGCAAATTTCCGATCAAATTTAAATTGTTTGACTTTCAAAAAAATGAAAAATGTTATATAAATTGAGACAGAGGAATTGTGAAAAGTAAAACTAGTTGTGCCCAGTGGAGTAGTTGAGATGTGTTAGTCAGTAAAAAAAAAAAAAGGTAAGATCCAAAGAGATAGGTAATTCCTTGAAGTCAAAACATTATCCAACTTTATGCTATATTAAATCATTGTAAACTAAAACATAATTATTATTTTTTCATTCATATTAAAATTTGATTATTTGAAATCGTATTGTGTAGGATCTCATATGGGGAGCACTTTCTAACAAAGATTTTCTATATTTAGGACTTAAATTCAAAACCTCTAATTAAGAAAAGAACAGTCTCATCTGCTGATATTCTGGTAAAATAATATCCTTGATAGGACTTGTTCCCCTCTAAGATCCAACCACATATTTACAGTTCTCAAATTTGACCAAAGTTCTTCATAATTATGATAACAAATACTTCATTCATCTTAATTAATTGTCAAGTGCTGTAACATCCAAAAAAAAAAAAAACATAACAATATATTGTCAGAAAATAAGTTTAACTTTCATGATTAGTTTCTTAATTATTCTCTCTCTTTTTTTTCTTTTCCTTTTTGTGGGTTCATGTTAATTAGCAATTAGAGTTTGTCCATATTAATAAAATCAAATGTGCTTTTCATGGTTGAAATAAAATATAGTATCTTTACGTTAATTTAAGTAATAAATCAAAGACCCTCCAAATAGGGAAAACGTTTATGAATTTGTCTAATTAATATAACTAGAACAAGTCACCTTTACACATCCGTGTGACGTGGTTAATGCATAATTGGTTTTTTTTTTATGATAGGGAAAAACTCCTACTCAATTACTATCATTCGGGTGCGTATATATAGAGTAAATTCCTACTCAATCACTATAAGCCTTATGTGATAATCCTTGACCCAAAAAAACATGCATACAAAGAGTTTCAAATATATATGAGACCTTCCATTTGAGAAGATATCCCTGCTCAATTAACTCGATCACCATTGTGAGTTTAATGCATAATTGCATATCATAGATGTTTACTTATACAGTCACATGTTTAATTAATAATTAAATTAAAGGGGTCACTTTGCCAAATTAGTAAAGAAAAAAGAGATTGTGATGTAGGAGGAATAAAGCTATACTCTGCAAAGTGATTAAGTGAAAATAAAGATATTCAAAAAATCTAAAGTGTTTTATTTTTATTTTAAAAAAATTAAATCTAAAGTGTCAAGACCGTATTACAAGCATTTTTTTAATGAAAATTATAAGAAATTAAAGGAAAAGGGTGAGTTCACTTTGACTATTCTTTGAGGCTAAACGTACAAAAGAATATGATAATTAATTAATTAAAATAATCCAAAGTAGGACTAGAGTAATTTACACATCCAGGAACACACATATCTTTGTAAATTTAAAAATCAATTAACTTAAATTTTTTATTTCGTTTTTAATGAAGTTTTTATAATCACACAACTAGATGCGGAATCAAAAATTTTAATATACGAATTATAATTGTTCTTACTCACTAGGCTTTGAATATATTATTTATACTTGTTAAACGATTTTATTCAACACAAATATAATGTTTGAGTCTAAATTATTGAGTTTTGTCAAACTCACAATTACAATGTTGGCTCCACCCCTACGCACCAATGTTACAGCATATTCAAAATGACAAGTTCTAAAGTCTCATAGCTCACAAATATTATGCATATTTATAATTAAAAAATTTAACTAATTAAACTATGTTATAAATTGAAATGGAGAATATAAAAAATAGGATAAATAAAAGCATGCAGATCATTTGGTGGGTTATTTGTTTAGTGCTGCAAAAAGAAAGAGAATGATTTAGGTCAATGAACAAACACTTGGATGACAAGTTAGAACCATATATATTTTAAATTAAAAATTATGATTTTGTCTCTAATTATTCTTTAAAAAATGGAAAGCATTTTTTAAGGTATATATACACAACATGTGTATTTACATTATTACGTTACTTTCACCGCTTCACGTATTATAATAGGTAATATATCTTATTAAAATAACAATTCCACATTTTAAGGATTATTACTGACCTACAAATATCTTTTTAACCACTAAATTAATAATCTAATAAAAAATTACATTGAAGATGCATACAACTAAAACTCTCTTCTATAAAATATCAAATTAAATTGATTGTAAGTACATCAAGAAAATCATATCTTTACAGTATTACTTTACAACTATAATATGATCTCAATAGAAGATATGGCATGTGTATATGTATTTTTTTCTTTCATCGTGAATACTATATAAACTAAGTGTATATTGATTTCAAGAAATTATAAATTGGTGATCAATTTTGATGATTCGAAGAAAACTTATCACAACAAAAATGAAGATGTCCGAGCATGATAAAGAAATGTCCGTAAAATCTATAACAACATTGAATTCAATAACAACTTACTAACATCAATAAGACTTTAACATTTTTTATTAATAATAGGTATATTTATTGTCGTTAAAATTGTTATTGTTATGATGTATTTGAGTGTACATAAAGATTATTTGCAAGGAAAAGTAGAGAATAGATTCTTTATGACAGTCCAAAGAGTGGTATAGCTAGCTAAGTGTCACAATCAATTGGAGTAACAGTAACACTTTAATTTTCACCAATGACAAATCAATTTGTCCTAACTCCTAAGGCTTATCCATATAAGTGGTGGTACAAAAAACGTCATAATTGATGTTTTATACTTGGTACTTTCCCCACTTTATGGAACATGCTACTGCCCAACTATGTTGACACCACCATTGGACACTTTTGGTTTCTTGTCAATTGCACAATCCACAAGTTCAGATAAATATCTAACCAAAGGTACTATTTTTATTTTATATGAACAGTATTTGACCTAACATAGTACTCCGTATTTAGAAAGAAAAAAAATTAAAACTTGTGATCTAAAATAATTATTATAGTACATATCTATGTGATGGTAAATTATTTCATCAAAAAAGTAAAAGAAAAAATTTAAGTTATATTATTTCTAATTATAATAAATATTTTAAGGAAGCTGATAGAAAAAATGTCGCATAAAATAGGGAGGGGGAAGTACTATGGATGCCTACAAGTTACAATAGTAAGAAAAAAAAAACGCATGGTTGCTAAATTGAAAGTGTAACCCTCTTTAGCACATCCTAGCTAGTACTCGATGATGTAACAATATGAGTTGTGATGTAGTAATGGACTGTTCTGTTTTTAATTAGAGATTTTTAATTTGTGTTTTAGGTATGGAGAAAATTCCGTTGAAAGCATATGATGATGTCATGTGCAATGATAAAAAAATCTTTTGACCGAATACATCAATTTCCCTTAAATATATTAGTAAATTTTATTTAGATATTTAAATTATGGCATATTCTATTTGAACATCTAAATATATGATATAGTTCATATTAGGTGTTTGTGCATCAAATTTTGAAAGAACTTATGTGTTTACTCAAACATCCATTACATAATCATATAATATATGTCACGTTCTTTAATTGAACACAACAACATGAGTTGGAACATGCATATGGTGATTTATTGAGGTTAATGCATATAATTTTAAAATGTCACATTTTCAAATGATTAATTTATATATGTAGTGGACACTTGAAAAATACACGCATAAACTTTTTCAAAATTTAGTTGAAAGGTCTAATAAGAACATGTTATCGAGTGTTAGGTGCTCAATTAAAACCAACCACAGTTCAAGCGTTTAAAATGAAATTTATTGGAAAGTTTAAAGGTTGTGTATGTACATATTATGTGGCCTAATTACTAACTCATATTTAGTATCATGTAAGATTCGTTAAAAATGAAGCACTTTCAATCATGATCTTTTTTCATTTCAAGAGCTTCAATTCGAGACATTTGTTAATTTTATGACTATAACTATTCACTCTTAGCATATAATTTTTCCCCAACAACCTTCTAGTTTGCCACAAGACGTATTGACCAACTTAAGAAAACTAGCCATGGTAATGAATTGGACCACCCCTTATAGTACTAGACTACTAGGGGAGAAATATTATTTTTGCGTGCCTTACAAGGAGTAAAATTAGCGTGCTCTTTACATTTACTTGCTTCACACACTCTCTCTCTCCCTTCCTGTTCCAATCGTCTCGTATTTGCTCTTGATTATAACGGAGATTCAACATTTAGAGGGTCCAAATTCACCTCTCAATGTTTAATTTGACTATGTCATTTTGAATTACGCTTTACGTTGGAACTCTATTAAGGTCAAGTAAGACGATTTGCTAATGGTAATGATATGAATGACCTTAAAATATAACGAAAGATAAACTTAAAATATTTCATATAACAGAGGTTGGTTCAATACTAGGTAACCATACTGACTAACAAACCATAAGTCTAAACAGACACCACATAGAAATGAAAAGAGTGGCAATGGTTTTAATTAGTTGTACAAGATAATTATTGTTCCATTTTAAGCATGCAGTGCCCGTGCCCGTCCTATTCAAGGTCTCTTTTTATGTTAAAAAAAGAATATTTACTCCTTCATTGACCCAATATTATTTATGAAAAATTACAGAAATCTCACCTTTTAGTTTACTTATTATCATTATTCCCTATAAGTTTTACAAATCTCCAAAATTCCTCATTTTCGCACATCAGATTAGTGTATCAGCGCTTATTTTATTGTATCTCGCACATCAGATTAATGTATCAGTGCTTATATTATTGTATCTTGTGCATCAGATTAATGTATCAGAGCTATATAAGTGCTGATACATGCGCGAGATACAATAATATAAGCATTGATATATTAATCTGATGCACGAGATACAATAATATAAGCGTTGATACATAAATCTGATGCGCGAGATACAATAATATAAGCGCTGATACACTAATCTGATGTGCAAAAATGAGGGATTTCTGTAATTATAAACTTTTAATGGATGAATTGTAATTTTGCCTTAAAAATATGTGATTTCTGCAATTTGCCCTATTATTTAATCCCTCAAACGGCTAACTCCTTCATTCTTTTTGGAACAGAGAATGTGACCATTCTAATAAAGGAAATTTTGAAAAATAAACATACGGTCGAACATAAATATTATGTGACATAACTCTTCGGGGTGGCCCAGTGGTTTGGGCTTGATACTTCCATGTTGGAGGTCTCAAGTTTGAAACCCCTTGTCAGCGAAAGCAAGAGATTTTGCCATCTGAGTCGAATTCGTCGCACCGGGCTTGTCTAGTGCGGGTTACCTCTCCTATGTGGTTTGCGAGCTATTGCATAGGAGCGGAGATTTTACCCTGTGCGCATCCAAATGATACTGCGGGTTTCTCTTATCATAAAAAATAATAATATTATGTGACATAACCTAATATGCAATATTATAATTTATAAGTACTACTCCATCTGTCCCAATTATTGTGACTTATTTTCTTTTTTAGTCAGTCAAAAAAAGAATGACACATTTTTATATTAAGTAACAATTTAACTATAAAATGTTTATTTTACCCTTAATGAAATGATTTACAGCCACATAAATTTATATCATTTATTTTGGACCACAAGTTTTAAAAATCTTTATTTCTTTCTTAAACTCTGTGGCGAGTCAAACTACCTCACATAAAATGAAACGAAAGGAGTAATTTATATTAGATTATGTGGCATAAATATTTGGGAAAAGGCTCAAATATACCATCGAACTTTCAGAAAAGGCTCATTTATGTCATCCGTTAAAAGTTTGGCTCATCTATGCCATTACCATTTAAGAAAAGGCTCATTTATGCCATTATTTTTTAACAGTGGTTTTGCAAAACCATTTTTTACACGTGGCCAATTATAATTCGGCCACGTCATTATTATTTTTATAATAAAAAATCAAAATTCTGAACAAACATTGAACTAAAATAACCCACCCAAGTAAAGACGCACCCAAATTTTAAAAAATCCCTATAGCCCATCAGTAACCCAATTTTTCAATCCAAAAAGCCCTAAGATCCTTCTCGACCCTCTTTCACTTCTTGGGCGATTGGACGAATTCTAACACATTCCCTAACCCTCAAACTTAATTCTTCCATTATCATCCCTTTCTCCCTTTGCCTAAGCTTGTGATTAGTATGACAATAATAATTATGATTAGAGTTTAAATTGTACTTAGATCCCTTAATCCTCATTAGATAACCCATTTTTTTCCATAAACAACGCCTTCTTATTCTTGGTGATGATAATCCAGTCACGTGACTCACGTGCCCCTTACTCTTCGTCCTTTTTACCGTTAATCCCCGTACTTCCGGTGGCCGGTAAGTTCTGATCAACGGTCATTTTATTCCGGCAAAGAATGGGTGACGTTTAATATCCGTTGCACCCCTGGTGCATCCTAGCCTCCTCCTTGGATCCTTAACTAATAATGGAAGAATTAAGTTTGAGGGTTAGGGAATGTGTTAGAACTCATCCAATCGCCCAAGAAGTGAAACAGGGTCGAGAAGGATCTTAGGGCCTTTTGGATTGAAAAATTGGGTTACTGATGGGTTATATGGATTTTTTAAAATTTGAATGGGTCTTTACTTGGGTGGATTATTTTAATTCAATGTTTGTTCAAAATTTTAATTTTTTATTATAAAAATAATAATGACGTGGTCGAATTATAATTGGCCACGTGTAAAAAATGATTTTGCAAAACTACCGTTAAAAAATAATGGCATGAATAAGCCTTTTCTTAAACGATAATGATATAGATGAGCAAAATTTTTAACGGATAATATAAATAAGTCTTTTCTAAAAGTTCGATGACATATTTAAGCCTTTTTCCTAAATATTTTTTCCTCGTAGACTAGAGCATAATTTTACGTTAAAATAATCCCACATCCAAACACCTATTTTCTGGGGATGACAAAATTCAATCATTAAAGGACGAAAGAGGTATAAGGCATACGTGGACGAGGTCCAAACAGATAATTTGCGTGTGCATATGATTAGTTTTATCTTTTATCATCAGTCATCACCATTGTGTAAGTGCTTTTGGGTCATAAAAAGACTATTTTGTGTGGTCCTATTACGACTCGAAATTCTATGTACTACATTGTTCTGGTGGGGGGCTCCTCCTTTGATGCCCCTTATACACTTTTTCCTTGCACTTGGAGCCAAAAAAAAAAAGGCGAAAATTTTATAATTAACATTTATAGGATTAATAATTATAAATTATGATATTATTCTTCATCTTTTAAGTTTTAACAATAAATAATTACAGGTTATAACATTTTATTAAATTAAAAAACGTTAAATACCAATTTGTTAAAAAAAAAAATGAAAAACAAAAATTTAAGTGACAGAAAATTTGAAAATATTAATGATAATAAATAGTAGACATAAAATTAAGAGAGATAACAAATTGGTATTTAACGTTTGTGTTACTTTCTTATTGTGGGTGGAAGATGTTGTCCATTTGGTTATCAAATTACTTTCTTATCTTCATTTTAGCTTGGACTGAATTCTCTCCTCTTTATTTAACTAGGATGAGGAGAATCTCGATGTTGATCAGATGGAGACTTGGCAGACATTGAAGCACTTAATTATGATCATCTAGATAATGTTTCCAAGAGAGATGAAATATTCTTTTGTTATGTCTCTCTTAATTTTATGCCTACTATTAATTATCATTAATATTTTCATCAGTAAAATGTTATAATCTATAATTATTTAATGTTAAAACTTGAAAGATAAAGAATAATGTCATAACTTATAATTATTA
Organism: Solanum stenotomum; assembly: GCF_019186545.1. Taxonomy (NCBI): domain Eukaryota; kingdom Viridiplantae; phylum Streptophyta; class Magnoliopsida; order Solanales; family Solanaceae; genus Solanum; species Solanum stenotomum. The sequence goes on from NC_064291.1 coordinate 53,111,675, forward strand.
GTCCTATAGATGTCAATTATAAAATTTTCACGTAATATAATTACAGTTGATTCTCTTTATTAATGTTATTTATCTTACCTATTAATTAAAATATAAATAGAAAATGATTTGTTGTAACTTACAATTAAAATGTTAGAAGTAGTACTAATATTTAAAAAGTAGATCTAAAACATGTAATATCACCTCTTAAATAGATGTGTAAGGTGATTTTTCCAAAAAAATATAGTTACACTTGTTAGGATGAGGAACAAAGAGGCGCAACTTTTTCGATTTTTCAATTACTAGCCAAACATGACAATCATTTGGACACTAGAGTATTAGATTCGCAAGTCTAGTTAACTTTGATGTACATATATGCTACGTCTGATGTATCAAACGATTAGCATAGTGTTTCTTCTATCAAAAACATGATCAAGAAAAACAAATGTTTGCATTTTACTAGAGTTTTACTGCACTGAATCGGGAAGAACCTGGACATTGGTGCCCACTAGGTCTGGTTCATGTTCTCTTAATCTTAGAAAACGTTCCAGTATCCGAGAAATAGGTGCTCTGGGTTCCACTGCCAAGCTGATTTGCAAGCGCCTGAGGATTTGATAGCTCGATTCCCTGACATTAACGTTAGCATCAGGATAACCAACACAAAAGACAGAAGTACTCAAAAAAGGAAAGGAAAGAAAAGGGGAGTTTGAGGGAGGGGTAGGCGAACAAAAGGATTGACTGAAGTAGACCTATCCAACTTATCCCGGACGACAGTGAACCAAGACATGAAGAAGTGCAATGCAAAAGAAACACAATCTTAAGAAAATAACCAAATCAGAGAAACTGGCATTACAAGTGTAAAGGGGCAACCTTAAAACTTAAAAGTGCATATGTAGACAAGCTTATCCCCATCCACCTATATTAGATATTATTTGGCAAAAACTCAGTGGAACCACAAATTACATTGTGATTCCTGCTGCGCCTTCACGAAGATTTGGACTACGTAAATACTTTTTCCTTTAATAACAATGAAAAAAGTGTTCATGTCGTCCCAAATCATTTTGCTATTGCATAGCAAACATATTCCCGAAGAATTAAGAATTAGACTGTTGCCTAAACTGAGTACATAGTCCCGTTTGTTGTGAGGTGCCTCATACTTCTATACAGAATGGTGTTCATAATGCGTCTTAAAACATGACATGAAACATAGGAGTGAACAACTCTGTCTTCTGACTCCACATGCATTACCTTAGAGAATCTCGTGTATGATAGTTGCTTGACAAGAATGAAACACCAATAAGTAATTAAACAACAAAAGAGAGCTTACTTGCACAGGAGTAAAGGCCAAACTTGAAGTCAAGCCTGATGTAGCACCACTGCTTCCATAACTCTTCTCCTTGAATCTGGAAAATTGTCAAGCAATAAGAAACAGTAAGTGCAAAATTCACTGGTCATCAATGTTTCACAAGTGAGGCCCCTTTGCTGGGAAAAGAGAAGAGAAGAGAGACATACTTCTTTGCTACTTTGGCAGCAAGCTTGCTCTGACCAACTGATACACGCAATTTACCACTTCCAGCTTGACCAAGCATCCCATAGCCCTCTCCTAGTCCATCCCCTAGTTTCCAGGAAGATCAAATATGAAGTGAAGAACAACATCAGTCCTGATTTACACTTATAAAAGAAAATCTGAAAACAAAATCCTAAGAATCACAAAGAGTTGACCATCTCAGATTAGGTTTGAGTTCTCTCATCTCACAAAATTGTGAATACTCGCAAGAAATTGTAACATGTACTAACAGACATTATATAGCTCATCATTTCACATGCATGAATACTCGCATCAAAGATTTCATACAATATGTAGTTAGCAAACAACATGGCCATCAATCAAGCATTTAATCCAAGTACAGTTTTAACCAAACTTTTTCCATTTTCACCTTTTGCTCTTCTTTCTGGAACTACTATTTAATTTAGAAGGTGAGGGGTTGCATTGAGCTGGTTGGTATTACCTAAGGAGCTTTCTTCAGGTATTCCAAACTGCATCCTATTTGCTAGTTTCCGCATGTCTGTGATAGCATATCTGATGAAATACAACAAAAACAATTATGTAAATCAAAAAACATGTGCTTCACCATATATAACTCTGGAAACTGTAGTTCACATGAGATGAAGTGGAAACATCCATACCTTTCTTTCATCTTCCTCAGCCGACGGCCACCTCTCTTTTTCTTAGGCTCGGAATCAGGAACTGGAAGAGGCCTTGGCTGCTTTGCAGGAGGTGGCTCTTGCCACTTCTCTATCTTTTTACGAATCTCTTCCCTAAGAGATCTTCCAGTTTTTCCAACCGGGTCTCCATTGATCGAGTCAACACGTGCAGCTAAAGTAGATTTTGCTGCCAGCAGTCTACAGGCTCGCATCCTTAAGGAAGGAGGTGTACTCTGAAATAATTCTGTTTGCTCAATATAACCCACATGAAATTGGGATGTTGCTGTGGAGAACCCTGCTAAATTCTTCCTTTTGGCACCAAGAAGCTGGACATTACAAGCAGGCATTTTTGCCAACGATGAGAGACCACCAGCAGTACCCATAAGTTTTGCAGCAACTGCACTCCCAACTACAGCAGAAAGATTGGGAGCAATATACCCCATTCGACTCTCAACAAAATCAAGAACCTTTTTCTTTGCTGAATCAAGAGCAAGGGCTCTATCACATGCTTCCACCGTCTTCTGTAAAACATCTTCTGGCAATGGCTTGCCACTGGTAGTTGATGCCGTAACAGAGACAACCATGATAATAGCTGAGGGTAGGAGTCCTTCCAAGTCAACAAGAGTCAGATCTATTTCATTTCCAATTTTTTTAACAACCCGAGCATAATCAATCGGGTGATGAACAAGTGACTCTAACTCAGGAAATTTCAATCGATACTTGTCACGTATGAAGTTATGGATTATAACGATTTCATTCTCAATGTCAACTGATAAGGCATTACAATCTACTATCAACTGATACTCTGGTTCATCTTCAAGAACAACACCTTTATTCGTGACATCAGACTCCTTCTCAAGTGCATCTTCAACTTTCTGCAGCATTAATAGCATATCACCATTTGAAATTACTCCTAGCACCGTAGGAAAAGCGGATAGTTTGAAGATAAGAATAAGAGGACAACAGAAAATAAAAGGCTCTAAATTTCAAACCAACACATAGGATATTTAACCTCTAATTTCAACCCATGTGTGAAAAAGGAAGCTACAGGGATTATTTCACTTACCCATCCATGTTGACATGATATAAGAAGAAGTGACGCATGATGAAAGAGAAAAGGTAACAGGAAATTATTATTTTTTTTATAACCGAGAAATCCGTCTGTGACCCGCCCTTTTGGACCAATCACAGCCTTCTAAACTCGGTGGATAATGGGCCCGCCCCTCTACCCTTCTCCACTTAAATACCGAGCTTCGCTTTGCATGGTGTGGGGCTTGAACCTGCGACCTAAGCCACAAATCCTCCACCTTTTGCCACTTGAGCTAGGCCTTGGGGGCAAAAGGTAACAGGAATTCAAAATACACCAATCTAGACTTCAGAGATAAAAAGCATACAAGACCTTTGAATTCAAACCGAGAAGAAGGCAGCATCAATAGTTAGACAACAAAATATAATGTAAAAATACTTGTGGGCAGTCCACATTGTTTATAAGTATATCGGGGACATGATGTGATGATATTAAAGATAAGGTTGGTATAAACCTGCATTATGTCAATGTACCGATGTGATTTTTGTAGCTTGGAAACATTATCCAGATCATCATAATTAAGTGCTTCAATGTCTGCCAAGTCTCCATCTTCCTCCATCTGATCAACATCAAGATTCTCCTCATCCTAATTAAATAAAGAGGAGAAAATTCAGTCCAAGTTAAATGAAGATAAGAAAGGAATTTCATAACCAAATGGACAACATCTTCCACCCACAATCTTCTCCCAACCCTAAACATAGAAAAACACAAAGGAAAATAGAAAATGAAGAAACGGAGATTTCTAACACCTAGTTTGGATGGTTGCACCCGTTGTATTGTTTTGTTAGTTTAAATACAATGTTTATTTTGATTATTGTATCTTGTCGTTTAAATCCATCTTTAGGTAACAACGAAAAGTCACATTTTGGTGTAATGATCGATTTTGTTTGATCGAATCGTTGCCTTAATATTTTCTTCTCATCTTGTCTTTACTTGTTATTTAATTATCCTATTTATTTGTTGATGTCTGACGTTACATAAATACGGAGAAGACACGATCTATCAAACTGTTGTATTCATTAAAACAATACAGTACAGTACGATATAAACATAATACAATACAATACATAATAAAACAATACGTAACAACCATCCAAACAGGGTGTAATGAGCGGAAAAAAAAGTGAAAGAGATATACTCACAATAACATCAGCTTCATTATCGGACAACTCGTCCAGATCTGCCAGGAAAGAATCAGCAAGAGTTGCCTGAAACCAGGTAAAATCTATTAAAACCCTAAATCAATAATCAATACAAATATCCAGAAAACGAAAATTAGGAAATTGGCTAATTACCATTATTCCTGCGCAAAAACTCCAACAGACCAGTTGATGATTTTGCTGCAAACACTAATCTGCGAAGAAATTAACAGGAAGGGAGTACAAAAACGGAGTTTATAAACTACAAGCAGAAGCAGAAGAAAGAATGAACAAAATAATTAACTTTATTATTGACAATAGAAAAATAGGAAATTCGGACTCTGAAAGAACCGACTCTAATTAATGGGCTGGGTCCGCTTATTGAAGCCCTGATAGATGTGCTAACCCAGTCCATGCTTGAAGGCCGCTACTTAAGATGTAATCAAAATATTTAGGGAAAGTTGTATAAAATAGCAAATTATTAATTCAAATTAAATGTTATAACCACAGTTTGATTTAATTGTAATCCATAACAAACAGTTGTCATTCACCTCTCTCCTTAGGTTTCTCGCTCGCCACTCTCACCAGTCTCTCCCTCGCCTCTCTCGCTTTTATACAAACACAAAATGTATAAAATGCGTTTGTGTTTGTATAAAGTGAGAGAAAACTGTATATACGTATATTTTTATCCTATACACTTATAATTATACAAATACAGATCTTCCTTTGCTCAGTTCTCTTTTGCCTTTCTCTATTTCTCGCTTTATACAAACACAGATTATACAAATTACAATGTATAATTTGTGTTGTATAAAGCGCGAGAGAGAGAGATTTGATATACAAATGTTTTATTTCGATTCATTTGTATACAAATTCTAATTTTATGCAGATATACAAACACATAAAATTGAATTGAGAGACTACCAGCGATTTATACAAACGAAAGTCTGCCAACGATTTATACAAATGTACTACCAGCGAAATTATACAAATCTGAAGCTCCTGTCAGCGAATTATACAATTTGATGCTCCATAGCAAACATAAAGTTTGTTATGGAGCGCAATTATACAAACTATAGTTATAATATACAAATATGATTTTTATTTTTGTTATATGTGAAAGTTGCTCAAAATTTTAAAATGTTTAACCATTTATAATTTATTTATATTTATTTGTCATATATGAAACTTTCTCCATCTGATGTCGGGTATTCATTTTGGACCCCGACTATTTCAAATTCATGTCAGATGGGGACCCATTAGGGAGGTAGCGTTCTCTACCAAGAATTTTTCCATAATTAGGGCTTGAACTTGAGACTCTAGTTAAAAGGAAGCAGCCCCGATCATCCATTGCACCACATCCTTTAATTATATTTTAGAATTGAGACTTCAAGTTCCCGAAGTTTTCAAATTAGGCTTGATTAATTAATGGGAATGAAGAGTCAAAGCTAATAATGAATAAATTAAGGCAAATAATGATTTGTTATTAAAGGATTAAGGATGATTAATCCTTTCCTCAACACAAAAGACATAGATAATTATAACTATGAAAATGTACTTTCATTCAAGGTGTTGATCTCTACCTGAAGAGTTTTCATTAGCGTGTTGTTGGTGAGAAGGAAATTATTTTTCAAAAAATAAGTAAAAAGTATATAATTATTTTATGATATTTGATACATAAGCTGAAGAAATATTTTTAAACCATATATTTATAATTTAGATAAGTTATACGATAAATGGTAATGGTGGAGATGTGATAGGTCTACGCAGGGTGTCAAAAGAATATGAAAAACCGATAGAACCTAATCAAATCAAACCGATTTATGTTATTTTTTCAATAAAACCGTGGACTTTTAATTAAGTGTATAATTGTCCCGAATAATTGAGAAGGTCTTTTTAATTTATGAAAAATCCCAAACCGAACCGAATAATCTTACATGAATGTAAATATATTCTATATATTAACAATATGTTAAAATTAATATATAAATATATTTTATAATATTTTTCAAATATAAATATAGGGCAATTACAAAAATCACATACTTTTAAGGCAAAATTACAATTTATCCCTGAAAAATTTATAATTACAGAAATCCCTCATTTCCGCGCATCAGATTAATGCATCAGCGCTTATATTATTGTATCTCGCGCATCAGATTAATGCATCAGCGCTTATATTATTGTATCTCGCGCATGTATCAACACTTATATAGCTCTGATACATTAATCTAATGCGCAAGATACAATACTATAACCGCTGATACATTAATCTGATGTGCGAGATACAATAATATAAGCGCTGATACATTAATCTGATGCGCGAAAATGAGGGATTTTGGAAATTTGTAAAACTTATAGGGGATAATGGTAATAAGTAAACTAAAAGGAGAAATTTTTGTAATTTTTCCAATAAATATAACCTAGGTCCTAGCTAGGCCTCTGGTGACTAAACGACTTTGGGTTTTTGCTCATCAATTATCCTTTACCTGATTAGGTTTAAAATCAAAAGATACCGTAGTAGATACTCTATCAAACAATACAACAAAATCTATGCAAACACTCCTATTAAATGTTTAAGATCAAACAATACGGCAACAAGGTTTTAAGTTCTTGTCTTCTTGGTGAAGAATTAAAATGTTTTTTCAAGAACATATTTGCGAAAGAAATATCTTCATAGTAGTATATTTTGAGGTGATATTTTAAAAACGAACATTAACCAAACCATACCGATACCAAAGAGAAGCCGATATGATTGAGATGATTTAAAAAAATCTAATTTTGATTATGTACTATAAAATATCCAAAAATTAAGATGGTATAATTTTAAAAAAATAACCGATAAAACATACCATTGAACACTCCTAGGTATGTGGGAAGCTGGGAGGAGGGGTATATCATTATAGATAAATTTTTTTTAAAAAAATTATCATGAAAATTATTTTACAAAATATAATATTTTTCGAAAATCTTAGACAATCAAACAGAAGAAAAATTCATATTAAATCCAAGTGATATGTTTTTATTTTTTAATGTAATAAAGAAAAAAGACAATTGCCGCGTGGGAGGATATCAGTAATCCAATCATATGCTTAAATTAAAAAATAGCATACTTCGTTCACCTACAACTTTGACTACTAATAAATAAAAACAAGCTTTGGAAAAAATTCATAATTGTTTTCTCCAATACACATCTCACACAAACTGAATGTTGCCAAGGCACGCAACTAATGCTTGATACAATCTGTGTTATTTGAGAGGAGTCTTGATGTGACTGATAAGGTGAAAGATTTTTGAGCCGTAAAAATAATTTTTTATAAAATATAGGATAAAATTGTGTATAAATTTTATTCGTATCATCTAACTAATCTCTAGATCAAGTTATAATTAAAGTATTGGAATAAAATATATTGTAACAACCAAATAGGAGTATCAATTTACATAGGGAATGCAAAAGAATAGTAAAGCATGTGTATCAATCTAAGTTACGATGAGATAACTAATATTTCTCCACTTTTAATTAGGGAAAATTGTATGAAATAGTAAATTATTAATTTAAATTAAATGTTATAGTTATAATTTATTTTATTTGTAATTCGCAGCAAATATCTCATTTTTTTGCCATCTGGTTCGGTATACAATTACTCATGCGGTATACAAATGTATAAAATGCGTTTGTGTTTGTATAAAGCGAGAGAAAAGTGTATATACAAATACAAATACATATATTTTCGTCCTATACACTTATAATTGTACAAAAACAGATCTTATTATACAAATTATAATGTATAAATGAATTTATACAAAACTGAACAATTTATATAAAATTAAATGTATCTAAGCGAATTATACAAATAAAAGCTCCATAACAAACATAAAATTTCATGTTGAAAACATTGTTTCCAAAAATAAACCTTGCAATACACAAATTTCAATTTAATCAAATTTTAATCCGAATAATGGGGACCAGACAGAAAAACTCAAAAGAAAAATATAGTTGGTAAGCAGTATTATGTGTGTGTGTGTGTGTGAAAAAAAACAATGTTGTTGACAAAGCTTTACAAAAACATGTAATGTCCTGTTTCCTGTCTGGCTCTGTTTGGCTATCAGAATATTTTAATTATCAAACTACATTAATTAGAACACTCGTGAAATATTTGCATGTTAATTTAAAGATATTTCAAGTTAGATAATAATTTTTTCTTCTAAAATTATAAACTCACAAACCTTTTTTCTGTTAAACTTAATGTCGAAACAAAATTTAAAGTTCAAATAGTATTTTATAACTTAACTTCAAAACATAATTTTTTTTTAACTCAACCAAATATTATCCAAACATGTACGTACATCTCAAAGTTCAAATATCTTATTCCCATTGGAAAATATTTAATAATATAATTCCAAACACACAATAGTCCATTTAGCATTCAAAATCAGTCTTTTCAAACCTAGGGTGGAAACACAAAAGGCTAGTGGGACCCTAAAAGAAGGAAAATCACAATAAAGCAGGTAGCAAAATCAAAACGACACGTTAGGAGCGTCATCTTCAAATGAGTCTGATAATATATAATTTAAATTAGTTAAAATTTTAGTGCGTTATTAAATATCAGATTTTAAATCTCAAAAACAAAAACAAAAACGAAACACCACTCATTAAAGTACCATTTGGGTATAGAAACAATGCTAGTATTTACTTTTTAGAAAATGATATTTATTCTCTTCATTTTAAAAATAATATTCCATCATAAATAATTCAAATTCAATTTAAAGTTCATTTTAAAATTTAGAACACAGTTTATAACATATTTTTCACTCATTTTTTATTTTTAAAATTATTTTCAAATTTAAATATATTTACACATGAACATTATTTCAAATATTTTTAATAAAAAACATAACTTAACATAACACTTGTATCAACAATCTTCACCCATACTCGAAGTCCCTATTCTCACGCCCACACCCCTACTTAACTCTTGACTCTTGACTTTCATAGTAATCTAAGATTATATACAAATAATTTTACTTATATAAATAACCCAAAAATATATTTTTAGAAAAAAATTTATTATCGAAACGCCCCTACTAATTAAAGAAGACCNCAAAATCAGTCTTTTCAAACCTACGGTGGAAACACAAAAGGCCAGTGGGACCCTAAAAGAAGGAAAATCACAATGACGCAGATAGCAAAATCGAAACCATCGATAAAGAGCGTATCTCCAAATGAGTCTGATTGTATATAATTTAAATTAGTTGAAATTTTAGTGCGTTATTAAATATCAGATTTTGAAAATCTCAAAAACAAAAAACAAAAACAAAACGCCACGCATAGAGTACCATTTGGGTATAGAAGCAATGCTAGTATTTACTTTTTAGAAAATAATATTTTTTCACTTTATTTTAAAATTAATATTCCATCATAAAAAATTCAAATCCAATTTAAAGTTCATTTTAAAATTTAGAAAACAATTTATAACATATTTTCACTCATTTTTTTATTTTTAAAATTATCTTCAAATTTAAATATATTTACACATGAACATTATTTCGGATATTATCAATAAAAAATATAACATAACGCTTGCATCAACAATCTTCACCCATACTTGAAGTCCCTATTCTCACCACTAGGGGTGTTCACGGTTTGGATAAAAACCGATCCAAATCGAAAAACCAAACCAAATCGATAAAATAAAACCGATTTTATTTGGGTTTGGTTTGGTTTTAGATTTTTGAAAACCGATAGTATTTGATTTGGTTATGGTTTTATTCGAAAAAATTCGAAGAAATGACCGAACCGAACCGTTGAATTATATACATATATTTTATTAATATACATACTAAATATATTGTTTTTATAAACAATTTTAAAGATCTTATACATATTTTCATTAAAATTTCTTTATAATTTACTTATTGAAAGCAAAAATGCCCAAGATGAAACATTTATCTTATTAATTTCATGTATACGAGTGTCTATGACAATTCTTTGTGGGACTAAAAATGTTATTGTCTCTTCCTTCTAGGCCAATATAGTGAATTTTAAAGCTTTACTGATAGTAAATTTAGTGATCGAAAGTTCAGTAATTTAAGTCATTCCAACTATTTTTCGTTTTGAATGAATTGTTGTCACTTTTTTCACATTTTAAATGAATTGTTTCTTTTATTTTTGTGTATGGTTAATGACCGAATAACCGAACCAAATCAAACCGAAACCGATAATCACCAAACCGATAAATGTATATTATATTTGGTTTGGTTTGGTTTTGATAATTTTAAAACCGATTAAGTGGTTTTGGTTTTGACCAATAACCGATCCAAACCAACCCGTGAACAGCCCTACTCACCACCCACACCCCTACTTGACTCTTGACTCTCGACTCTCATAGTATTTATCTAAAATTATATACAAATAATTTTTCTTATATAAATAACTCAAAAATAGAATTTTTTTAAAATTAAATTTTAAATTTATATTCGAAACGCCCCTACTAATTAAAGACGACCCGTGGGTTTCTAGAATAATTACCCACAAATCCGCTTCTTCTCCTCTTGTCTTGTCCCATATAAAAGGCGCCATTTGCACCCCTACCCCCATCGTTTAAAAACCCCTAAACCATCAAATCTCTCTTCATTGAAAGCTTCTTACATTGTCATGCGAAAATGATTTCTCGTGGATATGCAACGGACACTCAGTCGAAATCCTCCGATATCGCCGCCGCCGTACTCGCCGCCTCGTCGCCGCTGCAGATCCTCGCTGCGTGCGACGCCGTTGAGTCGTTTCTACACAAGCATACAGCTGAACAGACCCGATGGTTCTTCTCCATCACTTTCCCAACCCTAATTTGTAAAATTTTCGGCTTCGATGAATCTTCTTCTGCTTCAGCTGCTGTCAAGTCTATGTCTCCTTCTAGATGGATAGATATCGCCGCTTTATCCAATGATACTCAGCTCGCAGGTTTGCTTCTGAAACTCTGCGCGTTTTCATTTCTGAGCTGATTGCTTTGTATTTACTTCCGTTTTGTTAGATTAGTCCTTACAAATAAGGTATAATTTCTTATAATCTCATGTGTTTTAGGATGCTCATTAACTGTTTATATATTTATCATCACATTGTCATGCATAGCAGTTAGAGTTCTTAGCTAATTAAGTTGTTTTTTAATGCCATTACTTGATGACTATCTAGACTACACATTTTTGAAAGCGAATTTATAAGCCGCCACGTATTCTAGGATTTTCTTGTAATATCCTTCGGTGTTGTGTGGCATTTTTATTTTATGTTTTATCTGCAAGTTGCTATAGTTTGCAGGTAGAATTTCAGCTAATAAATTGATCTTTTCTTCCATTATTTGGTGATTATCGTGAATTATTCATCTAGAAAGCTAATTCAAAAACCTCCACATCTTTTGGAATTTTTCAATTTTCTTGCGTATTGCAATGTTTTAGTCATTTTATTTTATGTTATTCCAATGTTCTGGTTTACAGGTAGATGTTCACCTTATTATGTGAATTTTATGTGAACTTATAATCCTTCTTTGCTTCCAGAAAGTTCTTTTTTTTTTTTTACTATTTCTTATGTTTTGCAATGAATTATCTTTGTTTTTTGGTAACAAATTTTGTTGTTTACAGGTAGAATTTTCAGCTTATTATCGTCCACTGGTGTGTTGCTATCTTCTATTGTAGCTGCAGATGGGCTGTCTCTGGTTAAATATGTATTTCCTGTAGAAAGGTTACCCGAATGGGTTCGTTATATGCTTCAAAATGAGAGAGATTCTTTGGTTTTGTGTGTTTGTGCCCGTTGTTCAAAAATAGGTTGAAGGAGGACTCAGTTAAGGGTTCTTCATTTCAGGTTCAGTTGAATGTGTTTGAGTATTACATGTTCTGGTTTGTCTATTACCCTGTTTGTCGAGGTAACAGTGAGGGCCCTCAAACTGTAAGTGTTAGGAGAAGCAGAAGGTTTAGATTGGAGAATTGGGCTTATTCGATTCCAGGTTTGTCAAGCACCAAATGTGGGATGGAGCAGAAGAATGAGGGCGATTTGTATATGCGTCTCTTGTATGCATATCTCCATGCATATGTGCCTGTAGCTGATATGAAGGCACATCAACCATATATGAGCTCACTGCTTCACTACTCTTTTTCCTATGGGACTCCAATTGTTGAAAAAGCAGAGTTCTTGGTTAACACTCTCATACATTTTTGGTTAGTTGATAATGATTTCTCACCATTGCCTGTGAATTTGTGCAAATCATTTGGGGTGACATTCCCTTTTCGGTCAGTAGTGGGTGAGATTCCTCCTACTTCAGGATTAGGTGAAGTAGTAAATGTGTTTGTCAAATATCTGAATCTAAATTCGATTGCATCAAGTGATAGAACTGACCAGGTTGACTACACTGAAAGTCCTAAGTGGAAAGTTGGGGGGACATTCAATGCTTCTCAGTCAAGAAATGCTGTTCCCGTCGTGGATTCTGGTAATTCTTGGAACTCGTGGATTCAGAGGCAATTATACAGATTTATATTGAGGACATTCCTGTATTGTCCAATGGAAAGTTCTATTAAGAATGCATCTCAGGTGTTCACCTTGTGGGTTAGTTACCTGGAGCCCTGGTCTATTTCTATGGAAGAATTTGCAGAACTTAATGCGGATCTGGGGAAGTCTAATAGAGGTACATTAAAGGAGGTTACCCCGTCAATGCCACATGGTTGTACCTCTTCTTGGCAAGTTTTTGTATTAGCTAACTACTTATACTACAGCTCTTTGGTCATGCATTTTATTGGTTTTGCCCACAAGTTCCTTCACACAGATCCGGAAGTGATAGTCAAGATGGTTTCAAAGTTTTGTTCCATTTTCAATTCTTTCCTTTTGTTGGTTACTATTGTAGAGAAGCTTCTGGTGCATATTACTTGGGTGCTTGTTGCAATAATGAGTGGCTGAATGCATGACATGTACTGCCAGCTATGTGCATGGTCTTTGTTTGGCATGTCTGGTCATCAATTACCTTTATATATGGCTACTTTAACTTTCACTAGCTAAATGAGAACTGCTCCAGATAACACGAGTCTTGTGGTTTCAGTTTCAACAAATACTGTGGATTTTCATATTGGCAACTGTTGGTAATACTAATTACTTTTCTTTGTTCTTTGGAAGTGTTTTTGCGCTCTTTTGAAGAGTCTGATGTAATAACTCGCATGGTATTAGAGGACAGAAGACAATGGTCTTAGCTGCCTTGCCAAAACCATGAATCATGGTACAATTGACCGTGGGATTGTAAGATCTAGTGGCACAGTAGCCTTGAGTTTGGCTGTCATCTCAATTTTGCTAATATTAGAAAGAAATTGTGAACAGACTGGAGCATCTCACCAGGAGCTGTTGATCAAAATATTTTGGACCAACTCCTGTAATTATGTGTCTCAGAGCATATGTTGTTAGTTTAGTGCACTATGCTGCCCTGCCCTTTAGAGCATATGCTGTTACTCTCCAGCGTTCTTTAAAATCTGCATTGCATGTCTTTATCCTTATTGATTTTTAGATTAGTTAGGCATTCCACATGCTTTTATTTTACTATTGTTCTCCTTGTCCCTTTCTAAACTATGCTTTATTGTGCAGGTGATAACAATATTAACCTCATCTGCAGAACTGATGGACCTCATAAAAAATGTGGATATTGTATTCCATTCGAAACCAGCTGGATCATCTAAATCAATGCTTAATGCTTTGCCTAGATATGCTCCTGCTATTTGTGAGCAATAACAGGTACTCTAATAGCTCGTCTTACCAGTGCTTCCTTAATTCATTGTTAGCCGTTAGCACACTTCATTTTGATCTTTCCTCTTAGTGATTAAATGAAATGTACTCTCATTTCACCGTTAGAAATATCTTGTCAGCAAGCATCAAAAGTAAGTGAAGAAATGCTGACCTCTGCAATAGTAATAGTGGTTACAGTATGATACATGTAGATGATGTGTAGTTCCCTTAAAGTAATGAATGAAAATAGAAAAAAGATATGAATAACTTTATATTATTTTATCTCATGTGCCCCAATCTTCACTTGCACATTTCAACCAACATCTCTGAGCCATTTGGAGAGATGAGGTTAGGGCTTGAAATTTGATTTCTGCTTTCATAAAAGAGAGGAGTGATTTATGTGTATTGTGTTTACCGTTATGAAACCTATAATCGTCTTCCTAAATTAGGTCATGTAGCTTTGGAATGGTCTTACTAAATTATGAAATGTCCAAGTGTCTAATGAGCTTGCTTATGCGTAGGGCTCATCAGATTTTCAAGAAAGTATTAGCAACATTTGTGTAACCTTTCTAGTAGAGCCTTATTGCATGCATATCCATGCTAGCTCCAACAGTCATGAACTTATGTTAGGGGTGTGAATACCGTCACTTGGTATGAAGTAGTAGCAACAAATAATTATTCTTTATTTTCATGGAAATAAAAAAGCGGCAAATAACTTGTATTTAATATTGCTTTTATTTTAAATTTAAATCACTTTATGTTTTGTTTATATGTAATTTCCTATTTTATCCTGTTATAATTGAAAAATGAGATGTTTTATAACTTTGCAAAAATCTAAGAAGATAGGGTGCAAACCATTAAAAATGATAGGCTGATGTGTCAATCACAAAAGTGCGTTTATATTAGGGTACAAATAGCAAATTACTCTAAAAAGTCGTATACATTTAATTCCTTGCAATATTCTACGGTCTAATTCACTAATTTCCATTGCTGTAGAGTTTCCAGGAAACTACAAACTAATTATAATACAAAATGTTAGTGCTGACTTTTCAAATCTTCTGCTCTGAGTGCTGCATAGTTGTATGATTTAATATAAGTTTACAAGCCAGTGTCATTTTCACTCTGTAGAAATTGGCTACACATAGTCAAAAGTCTCAATTTCAGTGTAACTCCAAATCCCACCTACTTCTTCTATAAATATATTTTCCATGCTAAATAAACTTGTCATCATTCATCACAAAATTAAATATGGAGGTTTTTCTAGCCTTGGCAGGACTAGTTGTATTAGCTTTTCTCTGTAAAATTACCACTTCTCGACGCCCAGTTAACCGGAAGCTACCACCGGGTCCAAAACCATGGCCCATCATTGGCAATTTGAACCTACTTGGTCCTATCCCACATCAATCTTTTGACTTGCTTTCCAAAAAATATGGAGAGCTGATGCTGCTGAAATTTGGCTCCAGGCCAGTTCTTGTGGCATCATCTGCTGAAATGGCAAAACAGTTTCTAAAAATACATGATGCAAATTTCGCCTCCCGTCCTCTGTTAGCTGGTGGAAAGTATACAAGCTTTAACTATTGTGACATGACATGGGCACCGTATGGTCCCTATTGGCGCCAAGCACGACGAATTTACCTGAACGAGATATTTACGCCAAAAAGGCTAGACTCGTTCGAGTACATTCGTGTTGAAGAAAGGCAGACCTTTATTTCCCAGCTAAATTCTCTTGCTGGGAAGCCATTTTTTCTGAAAGACCATTTGTCACGATTTAGCCTCTGTAGCATGACAAGGATGGTTTTGAGCAACAAGTACTTTGGTGAATCAACAGTTAGGGTGGAAGATTTGCAGCACCTAGTAGACCAATGGTTTTTACTTAATGGTGCTTTTAACATTGGAGACTGGATTCCATGGCTCAGTTTGTTGGACCTGCAGGGGTATGTGAAGCAAATGAAGGCTTTGAAAAGAAGTTTTGATAAGTTCCACAACATTGTGCTAGATGACCACAGGGCTAAGAAGAATGCAGAGAAGAAGGACATGGTGGATGTCTTGTTGCAGATGGCTCAAGACCCTACTTTGGAAGTCAAACTCACAGATGATTGTGTCAAAGGATTAATGCAGGTTAATTTCTTTCAATTCTAGATTTTCTCTTGTTTTAGACAAACTTCTAACCTTACTAAACTATGGCAGGATCTACTAACTGGAGGAACAGATAGCTTGACAGCAGCAGTGCAATGGGCATTTCAAGAACTTCTTAGACAGCCAAGGGTTATTGACAAGGCAATCCAAGAGCTTGACCAGGTTGTCGGAAAGGAGAGATGGGTAGAAGAGAGAGATTGTTCACAGCTATTGTACATTGAAGCAATTATCAAGGAAACACTAAGGTTACATCCTCTTGGAACTATGCTAGCACCACATTGTGCTATTGAAGACTGTAATGTGGCTGGTTATGACATAGAGAAAGGAACGACCGTTCTGGTGAATGTTTGGACCATTGGAAGGGACCCCAAGTACTGGGATAGAGCAGAAGAGTTTCTCCCAGAGAGGTTCCTAGAAAAGGACATTGACATGGATGGACATAACTTTTCCTTCTTGCCATTTGGCTCGGGGAGAAGGAGGTGCCCTGGCTATAGTTTGGGACTTAAGGTTATCCGAGCAACTTTAGCCAACATGTTGCATGGATTCATCTGGAAATTACCTCAAGGTATGAATACAGAAAGCGTAAGTGTGGAAGAACATTATGGGCTCACAACACATCCAAAGTTTCCTGTTCCTGTGATCTTGGAACCTAGACTCTCTTCACATCTCTATTCCCCTAAGTGAAGGAACTTTTGGATTACTATTAAACACGAACAACTTTTAGGTTTTTGTCTATTTTTGGATAAGTTTATACAAGAACAAAGTAAGACATATATGAATAAAAATAGTTGTTATATCGATTATGCTTTAATAGTTTTATTGGACAAGCACTTTCAATAATCCACAGCCACCACTGCACTTTCTCACTATAAAGACAGAAACAAAAATATACTGCTTCTTTTCAACAAAGGTGGGCTGTCAACTGTGCAAATACAACTAGAGGAATACTCTTATATTAGAGAAGTCATTTCAGTTTCAAAGTGGTCACTTTAACCTTCAGATTCCAAGCTGAGTTATCTACTATTTTACAAGCATACAACATACAATTTTATGACTAAAAGGCTTTGTGTCATATGATCTTTCAATCAATTATTACATGGGAGACAAACCTAAATCCTAGTCAATCTTAGCCTTTAAGCACTTATTTTCATAGTTACTTTTGTGCTTCTAAAATACACATTATTGTCTATTTTAAAACTCTGCAACGTTTTCACCACAAAAAATAAAGGGCAAAAAACTTAAATATACAATTTAAGTATCTTAATAACCACTATATAGCAATAGTTTATTTTTTCACCTGTATAGCAACAGTTTTTTTTTTTCAAAAATAGGAATTAGTATATATATATATATATATATATATAAATAGTGTTTAAATAATCAGCCATGATTGTCTCCTCATTCCTTGATTTTCTCCAATTTTTTTACATTCCACTATTTACTCAGATTTGCTATATATTCTCTCTCATTAAAAAAAAAGGTTTTTTAACCAAATTAAAACTCTATTTCTCCCCATTCTGCTTGTTCAATTATGGATACAAATAATTTTTCAATTCTAATTCAACATAACGGGCGATGGAAGAAAACATGTATTTTTTTTTATCGTCATGTTGTAATATATTAGGTATTTTATATATTAGGTCGGTATATGTTTTTCTTGTTAACGACGAAATCAAGTGTTTAGTTATTGAATTTTACTTCAAAATCTTGTTACATTAGGATTGAATATGATGGTGCATTTAAAGTCTTCCTTTAAAAAATCACTTTTACGGATTGAGTTGAATAATTGATACTGTATATTAAGTTGTTATTAAATACCAAATCTGAGATTATTTTATTGGTATTTGATGTGGTTTAATATGTAGGGTTTTTTGGTTGCCTATAAAAATCAAAGTTCGTGATTCTAATTTGGTAAATGAGTTTGTGAAAAAATATGGTCTATATTGATTCGTGTATAAACGTCAAAATCCCTGAATATTTTTTAGTACATTATTAGGTCTAATTGATAGTTTAGTTGGTGCAATTCATCAAGTATAGTTGGTATTGTATATTATGTTTGTAATAAGAATCAAAATTTGTTGAATTTTTTTTGTGTAATTGTTATATTTTAGTTCGTATATAAACCACATCTGTAATGATAATCTTTGGGTACATCTATTGGTGTGGTGGATAGTGTCTTTTGGGTTGTTTATAGACAAAAAATTGCTGACATCTTTTTGATAAATAATTTGGTGAAAATTCCGTTTATAATTTTTTGTAGATTATTATGTGTAATTGATAGTATAGTTGGTGTAGATGATTTAGTGTAATTGATAGTGTATATTATGTTTTAAATAAACATCATAATTCGTGAATTTTTGGTCGTATATAAACACTAACTTTCGTGATATTTTTTGGATACATATATTGGTATAATTGATAGAGTGTTTTGGGTTGTTTATAGACAACAATTTGAATAATTTTTAAATTGGTTAAAATACATATTATTTTGTGTTGGTATACTTCATACCCAAACAATAATAAAAAAAAAACAGAAAACTAATTTCGTTCATAAACAATTTTGGATACCAACATGATTGCATTTTTTATATAGATAAAAGCATTCTATATACCAATCTGTGTAATTTGATTACAGTGGAAATACCATTCTTATTATGTATATATTACTTTATTTCTTATATATTTTAATTTGTATTATTTTATATATGTAATACTTATTTAATAATTTCACTAATTATTTTTTTATCAAACATGTAAGTACGTGGATTACAAGATTGAAGGAGTGATATATGATGTGAACACCAAATACGTAGACTCAATTACAACTGTAGTGATAATAGTTACAACCATTTTATATAGCGACATGGTTAACATTTTACCATAAATACATCATACTCTATAAACCAATCCGTGTGTCTGTGCACGCGTGTGTGCATCTATATATTTGTGTGTGTGTGTGATGGTGTAGTAATTGTATTATAGATATTGAGCTTTTTTTTGGTAGATATGTTGGTGTATTAGACATATGTTGTTAATGAGTATTTTTGTTATTTGCCACCAATTTTTTTTTCTTATTTTGACTAACAAATATTTGTAATGTCGCAGGAAAGTATCTGAATTTCAAGATTGAAGGAGTGGTATGATGTGGACACCAATTACCAAGACTTAATTAATACTACTGCTTCTCAATTAGGTGTGGACACGATCGTTTTTGAGTTGGAACTCAAATATATTGTGACTGATCCGTTCCCACCAATGAAGATTCATAATTTTTAAAAATACACCAAAAAATCAACTTTAGATATACCAAAATGTTTTATGTATATTTGAGTATATATTGGTGAATAAGACTTTGTAATGATTAAATTGAACTTTGTATATGAATTTTGTAGTAATTATATTAATAATATCTTCATATATTTACAGATTGTGCTATTGACATATGTAGTTGTGGAAAATTTCAACATGATGAAATTTCTTATAATCATGCAATTGTTGCTATCGGATTTAATAACAAACATGGTGAAAACTATTGTTCAGCCTATTACAGTAATAAAAATTTTCAAAATATTTATGCAATACCTATTGATATATAGTAGTATATTTAAAAGGTATAAAATAGCAATAATTATTGGTCTAAAATAGTATATTTATATATAGTAGTAAAATAATTATTGGTAAAATAATGGTTATATAATTGATATATTTAAAATGTATAAAATAGGAGTAATAATTATTGGTAAAATGATGGTTATATAATTGGTATGTATGTATGTTTATATATTACATGGTTGCATATTTGGTGAAACTACGATGCAATTATAATTGTGAAAACACTATGCATACTTGATGACACCTACATGTTTTTTACCTAGATGAAAATAATGGTAAAAATGTGAGGGAAGGCTTCAATTAATAATATGATTTGATTGAATAAAAAATTAAGAGAGAAAATCAATACTATAGAAAAACAAAGTAAAGTAAAAGAGTAGAATTGTGGATGAAAAGTCAAAAAAAGTAAACAATAATTATCAATCCCATAAAATTAGCACATAACCCCCCCCTCCCCCCCCAAANNNNAAAAAAAAAAAAAAAAGGAAATAGATATGGATGCCAAATATATTTTTAAAAAATTTAAAAAATTAAATATTTTGTTATGTTTGTAATTAAAAACTTAGTTTTGTAAATAAAAAGGAGTATATGCATATATTGTTAATTAAAGTCTTAAATGGTATATTCTTGTAATTTTCTCAAAAATAAATAATATAACAGTTTACTCAAAAGGAGGACTAAATCAATATCCTTAGCATATTGCTTTGAAACACATTATTTTTTTGTTTTCACCCAAATTCTTCAAATTCTCAGTCAGTTGAAACTTGAATAATCTGCTTTCCAAAATTTCGTCCATGATAAATACCAACAAAAGCTGATGCAACATTTTCTAAACCCTCAACAATGTTTTCTACAAAAAGCAGTTTTTTCTTTCTTATTAGCTGAATAGCAAACTCGAGGTACTCTGGAACCTTATGTCGGAAGTCAAACTCTGAAAAACCTTCCATTCATAATCTCTTTGAGATAAGACAAAACAAATTGTGGATACCATCTGGTTTCTTTAAATTGTATTGAGAGATCATCCCAGAAACTGCAATCCTACCATAAAGGTTCATGTGCAAAAGCACCTCATCCAGCATATTTCCTCCAACGTTCTAAAAGTAAACATCAATACCCTTGGGGAAATGCCTTCATTTTGCAAACACACAGTTAGAGAAGCACATCATTCCACAGAGTACTAAATTACATGTTTCAAACTCATAAAATTTGATAATAAATTTAAACATTTATCAATGCGCTCTGAAGTCTGGAAAGTCCTTTATTTTGCAGTGAGAGACAGATGAAGAAACATGTCACTCCAAAAAAAAATAATTTTTTTCTCAACCTAACAAAATTTAACATAGAAAAGTACTTGCTTCTGACTCATAAAATTCAATAATTAGTTTCAGCATTTGTCAATACCCTCTAGTAAATGCCTTTTTGCAGACCGAAAAAAAATCATTCCACAGAAAAGTAATGTTGTGAAGAGTTTCTGTTACGGAAATATCATAGCTTAACTAACACAATCACACACAAGGAAAATAAAGAAGAAAAATAACATAAGAATTTAACAAGGTTCGGCTAAGCCTAATCCACGAGACAAAAGTAGAACGTTTCCACTATGAAAGAAAAAAGATGTATAGTCATATGAATCCCCAACTACAACCCTTATATATGCATCCCAAATCTACAAGAGAAAGGTTTACTCAACCTACAAGAGCAATATGTTTTTCTTTTCCAAATCCATTAGGACAATGTATTTCCTGAACCAATAGAAATTATGAATTTTCTAAATATACAACGGAAAAATTCAATACATCATTAACAAATCTTTCCCTCGACTTGAACTCTCTTTTATCAACAAGAACACCACCTCTCTATCTTGCCCTTATCCCTCGGAATTGCTCTACTAAGTACTGCACCCACCAATCAAGTTTGCAATGCCTAAACTTGTTAATAGTGACTACCTTGGTCATCATATCAGTCAGATTATCATGTGTACACACTTTCTTCGTATCACAAACCCTTTTGCGATCTACTACCTTTGTCCCTTTGGCAATGAATCAAACTTCCATGTTTGATTCTTGTGAAGAGACTCAATCTCTTCGCCCATAGCACCAACCCACTACCCACTTATCTTCTTCTGAATTAGAAACAGGCAAATAGCCTATTTATAGCTAGTAAACTCAAGCATGTCAATGGTCTATGCAATTGACAAAGCAAATTCCACAATATTTGCATATCCAAAAAGATTTTCATCAACTACATGTGCAAACCTTTTCAGTCAGTTAATCACTCTCTTCTCGCTGCATGTTGCAATGTTATTCGGTTGTTGTTGTATAGGTGCATCAACATTATCATCTTGATTAAGGTTTTGCACCTCCTCCATTTCCTCCGCTCCTGAACTTTTGAGTTGAGCTAATGGAAATTCAACTTTTAGCTTTACATGGTCACATACACCATAACCTGTTTCTACTATTGCATTTTTCCTCAAACTGTTCAATGAGATAGATTCATTACATGTCGCATACCTACTGACCATTAACCTTGGAGTCTTCCGATATATGCACCACAATCTATAACCTTTCACTCCAGTTGCATACCTTAGAAATATACACTTATTTGCTCGCGGCTCAAGTTTAGTCATCCATCATATGAAGATAAACAGGACAACCAAATATTCTCAAATTTGAATAATGCAAATCGGGCCATACCTTAGAAGGAGTTTTGAACTCAATTGTTGTAGATGAAGATCTGTTGACCAAATAACAAGTTGTATTGATTGTTTCAGCCCAAAAGTACTTGCTAACACAAGTGTGAAAGCACACTTCATGCCCTATTACGAGGTAATTTGTTCATATGTTCTTCAACACCATTTTGTTGTGTTGTTCTAACACAAGTATGGTATCACATTATGCCTCTCTACTACAGAAATCATTGAGCTCCGAGTTGTAAAATTCCAACCCATTGTTGGTCCGAAGATGCTTAACTTTCTTTTGTCTGTCTCTCAACCATCGTCTTCCATTTAGCAAATGTTCGCAATGCCTCATTTTTTTCTTCCAGAAAATACATTCATATTATTCTTGAGTAACCGTCAATCAAAAACATAAAATACGTGGCACCACTCTTTGAGGGAACTTTGTTTGGACCCCATAAGTTTGAATGTATATAGTCTAACTTGTCTTTGGTCTTTTTTTTTTTTGCCTCATTGTTGAATTTCACTCTTGTTTGCTTACAAAGATACAATGCTTAGAAAAATTCAATGCTTGATTTTTGTAGCCACCCAACAAATTTTGCTTGCTTAACAAAGAAAGTTGTTTGTCACTCGTACGACCATGTGCAGGCACAACTAAAACTGATTCAGATCACTCTTTTGAGAAGCTACATTTGCTTCCCCTGACGAATTCAAATCACCCTTTTGAGAAGCTACATTTGCTTCCCCTTCAAGTACACTGGCTTGAAGATAATACTATCTAGAATGTAGCTTACTCTTAATGAGTACCATGGACCCTTTACACACACTCAGTGTCCCATTATCTCAATGAAAGTTATATCTCTAATCATCCAAAGTTGAGAGAGAATCGAACTATTCTTCATTCGAGGAACATATCAACACTCAATGTTTCTGATAATATCATTGAACATTCTCAGTTACCTATCTCTACTACTGCTAATGGAGTATCATCGCCTAAATAGACAATCTCATTCGTTTGCTTGTAAGTTGCAAATCAATTCTTGTGTGGACACATATAATAAGTTGCACCAAAATAAAAAACCAAGAAATTATGCCTATGACTAAAACTTACAACGCAAACTTCTCTTATGTAGTCATTGTTATCAGAATTGGTTCTAGTGTCAACAATATTTGCAGAGTTATCAACTTTCTACTTCCCTATTTTATCCTTAAGCTTAGGTAAATCTCTTCTATAGTGACTCTGCTCCACGCACTCATACCAATTTTGCTTCCTTGCTCTAAACTTCAATATGGTGTTTTTCTACTAAGTTCTTCCCCTACTCATAATACCCTCACCCTCAGTCCTGTTATCCAGAAAGCTCTTCATAAAACTCTATAGATTTTAGTGCATTACTAACTTTATCTAGTGAAATACTGCATTTCTTGTATAGCAATGTATCAACAAATGTATCATAAAATGATGGTAAGAAATATAACACGATCAAGGCCTGATCCTCACTCTCTATTTTGATATCTATATTCTTTAGGTCCACTATGATTAAATTAAACTCATCAAAGAGAGTTTTAACCAATCTACATTTGTTCATATGGAGATTGTACAACCTCCTTGTTAGGCAGAGACCTTTTTTAGGATAAGTTCGTTGACTTAATGAGGGGATTGTCCGTTTAGAATTTAGATGGCCTGAGATGAATAAGATATTGATTGGATGGATGACTTGGTTTGAATAGCAAGTATCATACTTTATATTCTACAATACAAAAAGATAACTTAGAGTTTTAATGCATTAGTGACACTTGAAAGTGAAACATGTTTGACATTTTCACTTGTAATCGATGAAATAGTTAGTTACGATATTGAGTGACTGCTAATTGTGATTTATTGTTGTTTTAATATAGGTGTTCAATGTACTCGATAAATTGATCTCTTCTGACTCTCAACTGTTTGCCAAGATGGAGAATGAAGTAAGAATTGTTTGATGTATGATGTATGAGGTTTTCACCCGACCCTCCTCGGCAAAAAATTACACAAGGTAATTTTTTACTTTTTATGTGTACGTTTAGATTTTGAGTCCCCTGTATACAAAATTCACTTTGATGGAAATCTTAGATTCGTTATTGTTGGCAGATGTGTGATTCTGAACAAAACATTGTGTGCTTGGATTCTCATCTAAAGTTGATGCAGTTGATTGATTTTGAAGATGAAGACGACTCAGGTTTTTTCTGAAGAATGCACAAGAAGTATTCTGTAATTTGTTATAACTACACAATCAAATGTGTGTAATATGATTGCCGATGCGACAGGCTGATATTGACCCTACTAAAATAGAGCACCAGTGAGTTTTATTACATTTGTTGTTGTTTTTATTAGCTTCAGCTATTAATTTGTATAATACTGAATTAGCTCTCTTCTATTTGTGTTCATTGTAAATAATGTTGTTGAAGCTTATTTTATCTTAATTTCATTATTATCTCATATTATGTACAACATGGAGGGAACTTTTTTTTTTTTCAAGATAGATCCACTACTGCTGAAGCAATTATTCAAAAATGACGTTCCTCCTCCTTGGATATTGAATTCAGTTGAGTCCAGATTATTCGTCACTAAATAATGAGAGTTTTTAAAATTATGATTATTCAAAAGTATTTTTTACTACTTTGATCTCAACCATATTTCTTACAGAAATCACATACTTTTAAGGCAAAATTACAATCTATCCCTTAAAAGTTTATACTTACATAAATTCCTCAAACAGATACAATAATATAAGCGTTGATACATTAATCTGATGCACGAGATACAATAATATAAGCGCTAATACACTAATCTGATGCACGAAAATGAGAGATTTGTAAAACTTATATGGGATAATGGTAATAAGTAAATTAAAATGTGGGATTTTTGTAATTTTTCCAATAAATTTACCTCAAAAATTAAAATGTTGGGTCCATGCTTAGCACGGACAAGAACCATCTAGTATATATTAGATATAGGACCCCGTGCCAGCACGACGCCCAATATATATTATTTTTTATTTTAATTTATGTCATATTATGGAATTTGAGAAGTTATTGAAATTTTTATATGATTTGAAAAATATTTTAAATTTTTAGCTATTGTGATTTGTAGTACCTTTTTTTAACATAATTTTGAAAATAATATTTATTACTCTGTTTGTTCTAATTTATGTGGCACACACAGAATTTCAAATATTAACCATTTTTTATATGTCTCTTTAATATATTAAGTCGTTAATTATGGTATTTTATAGTACATTTTGAACCTAATTTTTAAATAATATATGTTATTTGCCATGTCCCAATTTATGTAGCATTAATTGATAGATTTGTTGGAGTCGAGAGATTTATTTTGTTAATTATTGTAATTTATAGCTTTTTTTCCGTCAATTTTAAACAATATATGTTGTTAATTGATAGAATACGTTTAATGTAATTTTTTTAAAAAAATATGTGTGACTCTCCATGTCCCAATTTATGTGGCACATGTAAAGTTTTGACAATTAACCAAAATTTTAATACATTTAAAAAAATATTTTTAAGTCGTTAAATTTTAAGTAATTTAAATTGTTGTATTATTTATTACAATTTATAATACTTTTAAAGTAGTTGAAATATTGTACTATTTATTATGATTTATAACAAATTTTTTTTTGAATTTATGTCATATTATGGAATTTGAGAAGTTATTGAAATTTTTATATGATTTTAAAAATATTTTAAATTGTTAGCTATTGTGATTTGTAGTAATTTTTTTTAACATAATTTTGAAAATAATATTTATTACTCTCTTTGTTCTAATTTATGTGGCAGATGCAGAATTTCAAATATTAACCCTTTTTTATATGTCTCTTTAATATATTAAGTTGTTAATTATTGTATTTTATAGTACATTTTGAACCTAATTTTTTAATAATAAATGTTATTTGCCATGTCCCAATTTATGTGGCATTAATTGATAGATTTGTTGGAGTCGAGAGATTTATTTTGTTAATTATTGTAATTTATAGTTTCTTTTTCGTCAATTTCAAACAATATATATTGTTAATTGATAGATTTTTTGGAGTGGACTATTTTTTTTTTATTAATTATTGTAATTTATTGTTTCTTTTTCGTCAATTTCAAACAATATATTATTACTATATTATAGAAGAGTCTAGGAATGACTACCAAGCTCCCAATAAGATCACTATTAATGTCCATTTTATGTGGTACCAATAGAATTTAGAGAGTCAATTAAATTTTTTATATAAGTTTTAAATAATTAAGCTCTTAATTATTGTAATGTACAGTATTACTTATATTATTTTTAAATATATTTAAATATTATATGTTAGGTTTTTTATCCTAATTTATATGACATTGATAGAATTTAAAGTGTCAAATAATTGTTAATTATTGCAATAGATAATATGGAGTATTTAAGTCATTTATAGTATAGTAATTAATATATAATATGTAGTATTTAAGTGGAAGGTGGTGGGGCCCACTTATATATTTTATAAATATATTGGATATTAGTAGTGATTTATAGTATAGTAATTAATAATATATAATATGTAGTATTTAAGTGGAAGGTGGTAGGACCCACTTATATATTTTATAAATATATTGGACATTAGTAGTGATCTTATTGGGATCTTGGTAGTCATTCCTAGACTCTTCTATGATATAATAAGTTTTAAATAATTAAGCTCTTAATTATTGTAATGTACAGTATTACTTATATTATTTTTAAATATATTTAAATATTATATGCTAGGTTTTTTATCCTAATTTATATGGCATTGATAGAATTTAAAGTGTCAAATAATTGTTAATTATTGCAATAGATAATATGGAGTATTTAAGTCATTTATAGTATAGTAATTAATATATAATATGTAGTATTTAAGTGGAAGGTGGTGGGGCCCACTTATATATTTTATAAATATATTGGATATTAATAGTGATTTATAGTATAGTAATTAATAATATATAATATGTAGTATTTAAGTGGAAGGTGGTGGGGCCCACTTATATATTTTATAAATATATTGGACATTAGTAGTGATCTTATTGGGAGCTTGGTAGTCATTCCTAGACTCTTGTATAATATAGTAATATATATATATTTGTCAAAAAAAAAAACAATTTTGTTTGACAAAGCTTTACAAAAACATGCAATGTCCTGTCTCCTGTCCGGCTCTGTTTGGCTATCAGAGTATTTTAATTATCAGACTACATTTATTAAAACACTCGTGAAATATTTGCATATTAATTTAAAGATATTTCAAGTTAGATAATAATTTTTGCTTCTAAAATTCTAAACTTTCACAAACCTTTTTTCAGTTAAACTTAAAGTTCAAACAATATTTAAAGTTTAAATATTAATTTTATAAATTAACTTCAAAACATAATTTTTTTTCAACTCAACCAAATATTATCCAAACATGTACGTACATCTCAAAGTTCAAATTTCTTATTCCCATTGGAAAATATTTAATAATATAATTCCAAACACAATAGTCCATTTAACATTCAAAATCAGTCTTTTCAAACCTACGGTGGAAACACAAAAGGCAAGTGGGACCCTAAAAGAAGGAAAATCACAATGAAGCAGATAGCAAAATCGAAACCATCGATAAAGAGCGTATCTCCAAATGAGTCTGATTGTATATAATTTAAATTAGTTGAAATTTTAGTGCGTTATTAAATATCAGATTTTGAAAATCTCAAAAACAAAAAACAAAAACAAAACGCCACGCATAGAGTACCATTTGGGTATAGAAGCAATGCTAGTATTTACTTTTTAGAAAATAATATTTTTTCACTTTATTTTAAAATTAATATTCCATCATAAAAAATTCAAATCCAATTTGAAGTTCATTTTAAAATTTAGAAAACAGTTTATAACATATTTTCACTCATTTTTTTTATTTTTAAAATTATCTTCAAATTTAAATATATTTACACACGAACATTATTTAAGATATTATCAATAATAAACATAACATAACGCTTGCATCAACAATCTTCACCCATACTTGAAGTCCCTATTCTTACCACCCACACCCCTACTTGACTCTTGACTTTCATAGTATTTATTTAATATTATATACAAATAATTTTACTTATATAAATAACTCAAAAATAGAATTTTTTTAAAATTAAATTTTAAATTTATTATCAAACGCCCCTACTAATTAAAGCCGACCCACGGGTTTCCAGAATAATTACCCACAAATCCGCTTCTTCTCCTCTTCTCTTGTAGAGCCCTATAAAAGGCGCCATTTGCACCCCCACCCCCATCGTTTAAAAACCCCTAAACCCTCAAGTCTCTCTTCACTCAACGCTTCTTACATTGTCATGCGAAAATGATTTCTCGTGGATACGCAACGGACACTCAGTCGAAATCCTCCGATATCGCCGCCGCCGTACTCGCCGCCTCGTCGCCGCTGCAGATCCTCGCTGCGTGCGACGCCGTTGAGTTGTTTCTACACAAGCATACAGCTGACCAGACCCGATGGTTCTTCTCCATCACTTTCCCAACCCTAATTTGTAAAATTTTCGGCTTCGATGAATCTTCTTCTGCTTCAGTTGCTGTCAAGTCTATGTCTCCTTCTGGATGGATAGATATCGCCGCTTTATCCAATGATTCTCAGCTCGCAGGTTGCTTCTGAAACTCTGCGCGTTTCAATTTCTGAGCTGATTGCTTTGTATTTACTTCCGTTTTCTTAGATTACTCCTTACAAATAAGGTATAATTTCTTCTAATCTTATGTGTTTTAGGATGCTCTTTAACTGTTTATATATTTATCATCACATTGTCATGAATAGCAGTTAGAGTTCTTAGCTAATTAAGTTGTTTTTTAATGCCATTACTTGATGACTCTCCAGACTACATATTTCTGAAAGCGAATTTATAAGCCGCCACATTTTCTAGGATTTTCTTATAATATCCTTCGGTGTTGTGTGGCATTTTTGTTGTATGTTTTATCTGCAAGTTGCTATAGTTTGCAGGTAGAATTTCAGCTAATAAATTGATCTTTTCTGCCATTATTTGGTGATTATCGTGAATTATTCATCTAGAAAGCTAATTCAGAAAACTCTACATCTTTTGGAATTTTTCAATTTTTTCGCGTATTGCAACGTTTTAGTCATTTTATTTTATGTTATCCCAACTGTTCTGGTTTACAGGTAGATGTTCAGCTTATTATGTGAATTTTATGTGAACTTATAATCCTTCTTTGCTTCCAGAAAGTTTTTTTTTTTTTTTTGGTTTAAAACTATTTTTTTATGTTCTGCAATGAATTGTCTTTGTTTTTTTGGTAACATTTTATTGTTTACAGGTAGAATTTTCAGCTTATTATCGCCCACTGGTGTGTTGCTATCTTCTATTGTGGCTGCGGATGGGTTGTCTCTGGTTAAATATGTATTTCCTGTAGAAAGGTTACCCGAATGGGTTCGTTATATGCTTCAAAATGAGAGAGATTCTTTGGTTTTGTCTGACTTATGCCCGTTGTTCAAAAATAGGTTGAAGGAGGACTCAGTTAAGGGTTCTTCATTTCAGGTTCAGTTGAATGTGTTTGAATATTACATGTTCTGGTTTGTCTATTACCCTGTTTGTCGAGGTAACAGTGAGGGCCCTCAAACTGTAAGTGTTAGGAGAAGCAGAAGGTTTAGATTGGAGAATTGGGCTTATTCGATTCCAGGTTTGTCAAGCACCAAACGTGGGATGGAGCAGAACAATGACGGCGATTTGTATATGCGTCTCTTGTATGCATATCTCCGTGCATATGTGCCTGTAGCTGATATGAAGGCACATCAACCATATAGGAGCTCACTGCTTCACTACTCTTTTTCCTATGGGACTCCAATTGTTGAAAAAGCAGAGTTCTTGGTGAACACTCTCATACATTTTTGGTTAGTTGATAATGATTTCTCACCATTGCCTGTGAATTTGTGCAAATCGTTTGGTATGACATTCCCTTTCCGGTCAGTACTGGGTGAGATTCCTCCTACTTCAGGATTAGGTGAAGTAGTAAATGTGTTTGTCAAATATCTGAATCTAAGTCCGATCGCATCAAGTGATAGAACTGACCAGGTTGACTACACTGAAAGTCCTAAGTGGAAGGTTGGGGGGACATTCAATGCTTCTCAGTCAAGAAATGCTGTTCCCTTTGTGGATTCTGGTAATTCTTGGAACTCGTGGATTCAGAGGCCATTGTACAGATTTATATTGAGGACATTCCTGTATTGTCCAATGGAAAGTTCTATTAAGAATGCATCTCAGGTGTTCACCTTGTGGGTTAGTTACCTGGAGCCCTGGTCTATTTCTATGGAAGAATTTGCAAAACTTGATTCAGATCTGGGGAAGTCTAATAGAGGGACATTAAAGGAGGTTACCCCATCAATGCCACATGGTTATACCTCTTCTTGGCAAGATTTTGTATTAGCTAACTACTTATACTACAGCTCTTTGGTCATGCATTTTATTGGTTTTGCCCACAAGTTTCTTCACACAGATCCAGAAGTGATAGTCAAGATGGTTTCAAAGGTCTGTTCCATTTTCAAATCTTTCCTTTTGTTGGTTACTATTGTAGAGAGGCTTCTGGTGCATATCACTTGGGTGTTTGTTGCAATAATGAGCGGCTGACTGCATGACATGTACTGCCAGTTATGTGCATGGTCGAAGTTTGGCATGTCTGGTCTCAATTAACTTTATATGACTACTTTAACTTTCACTAGCCAAATGAGAACTGCTCCAGATAACACGAGTCTTGTGGTTTCAATTTCAACAAATACTGTGGATTTTCATATTGGCAATTGTTGGTAATACTAATTACTTTTCTCTGTTCTTTGGAAGTGTCCAAGGAAGTGGCGACATCGACGATGATGTCACATACCGCATTGGGGTTGCTTGGATGAAATGGAGGAATGCCTCTGGAGTCTTGTGTGATAAGAAAATTCCACCTAGACTTAAAGGTAAGTTCTACAGAGTGGTAGTTAGACCGGCCTTGTTGTACGGAGCGGAGTGTTGGCCAGTCAAGAACTCACATGTTCAGAAAATGCAGGTTGCGGAGATGAGGATGTTGAGATGGATGTGTGGGCACACTAGGAGTGATAAGATTAGGAATGAAGTTATCCGGGAGAAGGTGGGAGTGGCATCTGTGGTGGACAAGCTGAGGGAAGCGAGACTGAGATGGTTTGGACATGTGAAGAGACGGTGCGAAGACGCCCCAGTGAGGAGGTGTGAGGGGCTGGTCGTAGAGGGTACGCGGAGGGGTAGAGGTAGGCCTAAGAAGTATTGGGGAGAGGTGATTAGACAGGACTTGGCTCAGCTTCACATTACCGAAGACATGACTCTAGATAGGAAGGAGTGGAGGTCGCGTATTAAGGTTGAAGGTTAGTAGGGCTAG
>NC_064291.1:53145540-53152876 GCF_019186545.1 Solanum stenotomum
AGATTTACGACTCTTCAGTGATGGTGAAGATGGTGGACAAAAGTTGCTTCAGGTGATCAAAATTTAGCACTCCAGATGTTCTGTGTAGTTTGCACTTGTATGTCTGTGTTACTAACTTAGGCCAAACTGTCTTTCAGCTGTTTGTATTGCGAGCAGAATCTGAACTGCAATCAATTGGCGGAGAAAATCTTTCTCAAAACCTCCAGGGTTTGGATAGACTGAAATCCGAGCTGTGCCAGTTATTTGGTGGCCCTATTATGAATCCCTTGAGTACTCCAGAGACTGTACAATGTGAGTACATGCGGGATGAAATCTTTAAGCCCAGGAGTTTTGCAAATAGAGCAATGGTCGATATTAAATACAAGGGTGATTGGATGAAGCGGCCCATCTCAGACGATGAAATTGGGTGGCTGGCAAAGGTGCTTGTAAAGTTATCAGGCTGGTTAAACGAGAGTCTTGGGTTGGGTCAAGTCGAGAGCAGCCAAGAGAGTCCTTCTTGGTCATATGTTGACGTGTCCAGTGATGCAAGGAGTGTGTGCGGACCCATGGAAGTGATTAAAGTTGTGTTGTGCTCTTTCATTTCCTGGCTTCTTATGTTACGTGGAGCTGGTGTGAGGTTCATGAGAGAGCATGGTGTCAGGGTGAATCTCAGGGTCTTAGCATCAAAGAAGGTGGTAGTGGTGTTGCTTGTCATTGCTGCTTTCAGTCTACTCAGGAGAGCTTTTTTCGGAGTTGGGTAATGTTTACATGGGAGATCAAGCAACATATCAGAATGAACTCCTCAAATATAGGTCTAGGACTGAACCAAAAAAGAACAGAAATACTCGGAGAGTGTGTGATAGAGAGAAAGAGAGAAAAAAGAAAGGAAACAAAGAAAAAGCCTGCTTGCAAGGTTTCGTTTTGTTCTGTTTGTAAATGGACTTATCTTGTGCAGGATGGAGAATTTATATAGCAACTTGTTTGTTTGTAGCCTTCAGTCCTTCCACTTGTTTAAATATTGTTCTTTCTCCTAGCTGAAGCAGTAAGCTTTCTTGTGCCTTGTGAAGTAAAGTGCACCCAAACTGTCACGAGCTGCGTCTTCACTAGGTATCACATGACCTTTCCGTTACGTGTTTTTGGCAACTCACAAGTCACAGTTCACATGGGTTAATATAATCTAAATTTGTATAGCATGTTACATTATACTGCCTATTTGGGACAAATTAGCAAAATATTTGTTTTTGGTTTGTTTTTTCAAACCATTGCTTTTTGGTGTCAGTAATTTCACGAAGTGGGTATAAAGTATGAATAAGTAAACCTACAAAGAAATTAAAGGGGATTCAATATCTACTTTATATACATGAAAAATAATTTTAACTTTGAATATACAGTGTAATTTTTCCTTTGAAGAGGGTTCAAAATGAACCTACTTGGCTCCGCCCCTCCCTAGTGAACCTATTTGCTCCCCACTTGGCTCCGTCCCTCTCTAGTATACGTAAACGGCAAATATTTGACATTGTATTTAATACAACTAGCAACAAGATTAGTATTCTACATTGTTACTATGACAGACGCACAAAATCAACTGCACATCTTGAACTGCCACCTTCATGTCTGAAAACATATTCAGCAATGTACATTCCTTTTCTATGTACACGTTAACTCGTTTCTGTGAGCATCTTCTGGTTTATACTGCGCGAAAATTCAACTTGCAGTGGAAAAAACTCGTGATGATAGTGAAAAACGTGTGAAATGCTGAAGGCCTGAGACAGTTATCCTTTCCCCTGCTGCTTAGTGTGCATTGCAGGATTCAGGACCTGCAGCCTTGCAGACACGAACGGAGTGGAATAACCAATCGATGAAACCTCTGTCATCAGAAAAGAAATGTGGTTTATCAACAACTCTACATTCATTTGTATTCTTTTCTAGTGAAGTGGAAAAAGCTATGATCAGTACCTCATATCATCTCAAGCAAATGGTTCATGTTGCTGTAGGCGGGCAAGTTGAAAGCACGATGAACTCGAGTGGGGTTATGATATCTGTGATTCTTGAAACTGGTTGAGCCTTCTGGACCAAATGGAGTGCAGAATCATATGGAAGAGATCAAATCTAAATGGCATTGCATTCCAATGAAAATGCTTCTGCACCCTCTTGACGTTATTTTGCATCACCTGATAACGTCGTAAAGGTATACTTAACAGAATCTCCTTCAGCTTAGGAATATCTTCCTCAGAAACTATCAATGAGAAAGCACTCCAATCGAGCACTTCGTCAAATGGGAGGGCAAGATTATCAGCAATGATCACTGGTACACACTCGTAGTATATTGCCTCGACGATCCTTGGACTGTTCACTTCAAAACCCATTGGACAAAGACAGAACTTGCTTGATTTCATGTGGTCAGCATAAGACATTACTCTTGAGACTTTGGTAGGTAGAGGCCCGTAAATTTTCATGTCTTCATCTCGGTCACTCCAGTACTTGAGGAGTTTGGGACGGACTGGTCCGTGCATATTTCCAGCAAAAAAGGCGAGGATAGGGCGTTGTGACACTCTTTTTCCACCAACATTTACTAGAGGCTTACCGATATTTCTTACGGCGGTCTCCGGAAGGGAAACATCCTTTCCAGCTTTAAATATTCCTTCTGATATATCTGCATTGCAGAGAGCTTTTATAGTGTTTCGAATTAGCTCCTCGTGATCCTTTAAAATGTAAGGCCCCTGAAAGAAAATTTATGTTGAAGATGTAAAACGGGGTCCAACACCGGGTAAACCATGTGAACTGGGATGGGTCTGACTCTGATACCATGTTGAAGTATGTAACCATCTCATCTAAAAACTTAAACTTTAGGTTATTAAAAATCCTAGGGAGCATTCTTATAGATGCTCCCGCTCTACTTCAAGAAAGTCATGTTAAATTTTGAGACTGGTTTTTATCTTTATATAACATGCTTTTGCACTATTATATACCAGATTTCGTTGAGACAAGTCTGACTACCTAGTGTAATCCTACAAGTGGTATTTGGGAGGGGAGAGTATACACAGAGCTTACCCCTACCTCGTGGAGGTAAGGAGGTCGTTTCTGAAGGATCCTCGACTCAAGTATAGCAAATCAAAGTAATTGATTGGGAAATGGGAAAACTACAGCGAAGAAAACATGACAACTAACAAGGAAAACAGTACAGAACATTCAGAAAAGGAAGAATAACAACAACAAAATAGTCTGATAACTGAAACACAATAAACAACAGATGATAACAGATATCAAAAGCAAGAAACTACATGAATAAAAGATGTGGATGCATACCCAATCGTGGCAAGCAACTAGAAAGTGATCTGTTCCGTGTGTACGATTCCAGAAGGGATACTTTGCAGCTAGCATGTTCACATAGTCTCGCAGGAATTCTGACAACGGCCTAAGATTATGCGAGCCAGGCACATAAACTGCCATCTGCAACTGTCGTGAACTATATGGCAGATAGAATAGGTGAGCCTTCTCAGGGTCCCTAGTGACAAAGTAGGGATTTTCCTCCATCAATTTCATGAACCATCCCTCGGACGAATAAATTCCCAGAAGATGAGGTTCGTGGAAAATAGGCCTGTCTCCTTCTTTGTAAATGTAAACTTTGAGTAGAAGTTCCATCATCTCATAGCTCCTGGAATGTCAACCAAAATTTGTGTTTAAACAAAAAAAATAATTGTGAAGTCTTCTTTACTTTCTTAAACTCCGTGCCAAGTCATAACAGGTCACTCAATTTGAAACAGAGGGAGATCATACCTCTTAAAGTTGGAAATATTCCTAAAAAGAGGAGCATACAAGTCTGGATCATCGGTGACTAAAGGAGCTTGCTCAATCTCCCTTCTAGCATATGCAAGTGCCTCATTTGGTGTCAACGACGCGATAAATCTCTGGAGATAACTATGTTAAAGAAGAACAAGATAGACAGAAAGAAATATGAATTCAATAATCACTTAACTTACTTGCAAGTGATCAGGCACAACAGGTGGAGGCGGATAAACAATCTTTTCTACTATACGTGCCTGCTTCTTGCGTCTTCTACGCCTCAGAAGTCTTGCTCGTCTTTCCATAACTCTCATTAATCGGTTTGCTCTGGCTGTAGAGTTGAGTGAAACAACCGCGGGCAAATGCTTACTCATTTTCAACTGGTTATCAGATGTTACTGAAAGTTCAAGTTCCCTCGATTTGTTTCCGTGATTTATTAGGCGTTGGTAAGATGAAACATCCAAGGGTGGAGAGCTAATCCATTCAGTTAAAGGATTAGGGAGGCTATAAATTTGAAAGACAACTCTGAACACTGTTAAAATAGTGCCTATAACAAAGAGTTTCTTCCAGTTAACTCTGAAGAACAGAACAACAATTATTCGCCGCAAGAATTTCCTCATCTCTTTTGGCAAATAAAGTACTCCTTAGTCCTCCCTATACTACAAAAATCCAACTTTGGTAATGAAATGGTATGTATATTGACGACGAACATCGGATTTCAATTCATTTGGAAGCCTAAAACAGCTACCCCATACCTCCAACATGTTCTTCAGCTCAAAGTTGAAGATCTAACAAAACAAGAGGATAAAGAAACCATTAAGTTTATTCTAACATGTAGGGTTATGATACAACATCAACATATCCAGTGAAATCACACAGTGGGTTCTGGGGAGGGTAGAGTGTACGCAGACCTTATCACTACCTCGTGGAAGTAGAGAGACAGTTTTACAAAAGACCATCAACTCAAGGGCAACAAATCCAAGTACAAAGAAGAAGAAAACATAGCAATTAACAAAGGAAGCAGTGCAAAGCAACATGTAGAGTTATGATACTACATAAAAAAAAGGCAATACTATGTATCCAACGATGGACACAATAGATAATGTTGTATTCAGGTTAGCTTGTTCCCACCTCGACTATTCCACGTGATATATTATTACCTCTCACCAACACATATATCGAGTAACTCACCAACAAAATTTATCATGTGGAAAACCCTCTCAAACCCAAAACACCAAAAGAGAAACTAGGATTTCAACTTTATGAGTTCTGAATTTTAATAATGACAATTTTAAGTGATAATAATCGGATTTTCTAAATTTAATATTTATACATATTTAATTAATTTATTCGAGCAAAATCAATTAGGTTCAGCTGAACCTGCATGCAGGCTACTAGCTCCGCCCCGAAAAACACCACACCCCACCTCACAAAATTTGACAAGCATTTACATTTTGACAATAAAGCAACCAAATTGTTATTGAATATTGACATCAATTTTAAAGATTTAGTATGGATATTTTCAATGTAAGAAATGATCACAAACTAATTAAACAATATGTAAAAATAAAGTTGTTCCACATTATAATAAATCATATCCATGTATACTTGATACCTTTAGTGTACAAAGATCAAATGGAGGTCAGCAATACGACGTCGGAGAGTCTGGAGAAATAGAGAAAAAGAAAGTAGAAATTGAAGAAGAAAAAATGGAGATTTGGAAAGTTGAGAAGGAGAATTAAAATAGCGAAATTGGCGCTAACTGTTTTCATATTTATTGGTCAATTCTTCGACACTTCCTTTCCTTTCAACTGCTCTTGTTTAATCCAATTTACGTGTGTCAGCGTTTGACTTGGCATAAAGTTTTTTTTTCTTTGGAATTTCAAATTTGATATTTTATTTTTCGAGTTCCATATTTAAGTTTTTATCTAAACTATCAACGAATATTTATCGAAATATAAATTATCAGTTATTTGAGTTTCATACATGAAATTTTCATATAGAAAAAATGAACTAATAAATCACAAATCTATTTTACCCTTATAAACTATTTATTGAAATTAATCTATTTTTTTACTTCTTTTCTTTTACCTTCATGTTTTTAGTTTATTTCATTTTTTTAACTTTAAGAAATATTTTTATCTTCTATATTTGTATACTGACGTGTGGAATTCAAATTCTATACGTTATGACTTATGATGAATATAATTACACTTTCAACTTTTCTCTAGTCTTGTTTCTATAGAAATCTTTTGAATTAAGCCACACCACATATTCCTTTTCATTTGAAGAAAACAGACAAAGAAAATTGATATGATTCTTTATTTTTTAGGCATCCAAATCTATCCTCTTTTTAAGGAAAAAAAGAAGTTTACCAAGCATGGCTTGCTAGCTTATTGTATAAAAAAATTTTAAAAAAGAAGAAGAATAATATCATTTTTTTTTACTTTTGGTTTAAATAGAAATAAACCTCGTGTGTCCCTTTTTATTTGTCCAATTTTGACTTTTTACTTGTCATATTTGACAAATTAAAAAAAATATATATTTTTTTACCTATTATTCCCTCAATTTATTTAGAAAGTTAATGTTTTGAAAAAGGTACAATCTCTTAATTTACTGAGTAAATTAATTTTGGAATTCTATCAATGAATAAAAGTAAAATGGTAAGCTCACTATATCAATTGTTATTTTTTTAATAGACGTGCGAAGTAAAAAAAATGGATAAGTAAATAGGGACAGAGGTAATATCAATCATACATTTATTGATTAAGTATGAATACATGATATAAATAGGGAAAATGGTCTGAAATATATTCGAACTTTGATCGAAATTATTGTTATGATACCGAACTTTGGAAATGACCGTTTACCCCTCTGCACTATTTAATAGTGTATTTTAAAGGTATATATGTGCCCACGTAGACATAAAAAATATTGCATCATTATAAATAGTAATGTGTCCACATGGGCACATATATACCTTTAAAATACACTATTAAATAGTGCAGGGGTGAAAGGTCCTCCATAAAGTTTGGTATCGTAACAGCAATTTCGGCCAAAGTTAGAGTATTTTTCAAACCC
Organism: Solanum stenotomum; assembly: GCF_019186545.1. NCBI lineage: Eukaryota > Viridiplantae > Streptophyta > Magnoliopsida > Solanales > Solanaceae > Solanum > Solanum stenotomum. Next base: position 53,152,384 of record NC_064291.1, read on the forward strand.
TTTTCCTATATAAATACTCCTTCTATTTTATATTACTTGATTCCTATTGATTTGATAGACTCTTTTAGAAAGCTTAGATGTGTATGTGTATTTTTACTAAAATAATCTTATTAATGATGCTTAGGAACACCAAATTTGACTAGTACTTATTTAATACTTATTAAACATAGTATGTAAAAAGAAAAAAAAAATCTCTTTTGAGTCATTAAAATGGACAAGTAAAATGAAATATCTATTTTTGATATAAAATAAAATAGTGAGAGTAATCAAATTCTTTTTTAATTTACTAAAATGAACAAGTAAAAATAAAATATTTATTTTTGATACTGAAGTCAAATAAAATGAAACGGACGGACTTAGAACATTTTTACTCTATTTTTCTGCTTTTTATTCTCTTTTTCTTTCGTTTTTCCCTTCCTAGTTTTCAAACAAAAATACAAAAAAATCAGTTTCCAGGAAATCCGTGAAGTAAAAGCCCAATGAATAAGGAAAA